>NW_023998490.1:2284671-2335276 GCF_014805625.2 Glossina fuscipes | reverse complement strand
CTTTAAAATGGCAACAAATCATACAACAAAACGGTGCATATTTGACCTAAATCGGACAATCCGAAGCGTGTTAAATAAAGTCCTGAAGTTCATATAAAAATAATGGATTTCTTTTTCCCCAAACTAATACATTTACCCGTACGATGCCATCGCTGTTCTATTTGTAATAATGAAAGATGTGAACAAGAGGCCTTTGGAATTACTTTATTTTTCTTTTGTTCAGCTTTCTGTTAAACTTAGTTTGTTATGGCAGCTCAGTCGCTCAGTTGCGCCTAGGTAGGCGGATGAATTGGTGTTTTAAGCGGGCCGCGGAGACAATTAAAAAACAACTCGAGTGTAACAGGAAAAGAATGGAAAGTATCCGTTTAAAGGTGGAGGACTTCTTTGGGTTTGAGAAAGGGGGCGCTCATCATTCATAGATGAGATACTAAGAGGACTGATGAACATTGTAAGCGACGCTGACACTAGCACGGACGGAAATGGTGCGCCGAAGAACCACGCCAATTAATGTTCTCCAATATGCTGTACCATATTGGACGCCATATCGCGTATCTATCACTCAGAGAATGCCATCATTTTATGATGCGACGACCTACTTACAATTTCCTTAGCTTCTTGATTGACTTGTTGCCTCGTCGTCGTTATTAGGTTAAATATTTTCTTTTGGGCAATTGTTGTTATTAATGTTTAGAACGCACCATACGAACTGGTCTTGTAAGTTTACTTCAAGCTTTTTTATTTGTATCATCCTTAGATTTGTGCCATTGTTAACGTTCATGTCACATACAAGAAAAGTCTTTTTATAATAAAAAACATGTGAAGCTATGTCTTTATTACAAAAAAATTAACAATGCTTTTGCTGCTTTTATGTAAATCTACTGTTAACGTTTATAACAATCTATAACCTATCGTTGTTGGCTTGACTTGCGTATGTAATTGCCTGAAATTCATGGATTCACATCATCTTTAAAATAAATCCATATCTCCGCAATTCAGATCCAAAATATCATTTTCATATTCAAGTAATTCTTTAGAAGCAGTACCAATGACATGGTCGTGTTGAGATGTCGAAGGTTTATCCGTGACATCGTCTTCCGATGATACATGATTTATAGCCAATGATTTGTAATCAGGACTCTGTTGCACGGCTTCTGGTGAAGGTGGGGGATTTGATACTGAAATTTAACATTAATATAAACTGGAGAAATGAAAACCAATGCAATCGATTTACGTACAATTTGCATCTTGCGGTTTTTGATTTATGTCCTCTCCCAATATCATATGATCTCGGCGTACACTCAGCGAAGTCAATTCGGTTCCTTGCTCACTTAAACGTTTTTTCAATTCTTCCACCTTACGTTCTCGTATTATGCTTTTTAAGTCCTTGTTTTTTTTCTGTATTTTAAGGCGATCTTCTGAGAATATAGCTTTCTGATCTTCAGCACTTATAGAGTCATGATGTTTGAGCAAAAAAAGGAAGACCCCACCAGGTGTTCGGCGGCGTTTTCCATTCTGAAAACAAGCAAAGCAAGTAAATCATCAACTAGTATATGTCATCTTACTTTAATGGTCATGCCTCCTTCAGCCTCAATACGCTGAGTTTCCTTATAGATTTCGAACGGTAATTCTGTGCCTAGCACTTCAATGATACGCGCTGCAAAGGTATATAAAATTTTGGCTTTAAATCATTTCCTGAATAGAGAAAATTTATTGCGAACCTAAGAGTTCATCTTTGTCTTCGTGCAGTTTTTTAGCCATTTCTCGAGCGATATCCACAGTTTCACGTCCGCCCACGTCGTCTAGATCTTCTATACATCTTGGCTCATACGAATTCGAATCCGAACCACTAGTTGTAGATGAACCTCGACGTCCATGTTGATCACGGCGTTTACCCAAGCGGTCACGAAACGATTTTCTTTGCTCCTGAAATAAAGTGCCACGAGTTGATCGTTTCAACCTTTTCAAGTGCGGTTGATTTTCACCCTCAGAAAGATCGTCTGTAGAGTTCGAAAGGCGTCTTTTCAAACTGTTTTCACCATTTAAGCGATAGCGTAGAGAAAAATCGTAATTTTCTACATTCCGATCACTAAATCCATTCTGCTGAGTAACATCGCAGCTACGCATAGTTTCAGTTAAAGCTTCTTCTTGTAATGCAGCCGTCCAAATATCATATTTTTTAAAACGTGCTTTCATTTGATCACTGTTATCGCTGTTCGGCTCAATTCGCACCATGACTGTTCGTTTGATGCGTTTGCAATGACGACGTGTTTTATTCTTTTCGTCAGATTTTAAGTTAAGTTTTTTCAAACAGGTATCTGAAGACTCATCAGAAGAAGACGAGGCATCAGTGTTGCTATCCACATCTGAATCATTACGTTGTTCGTGATTGTCGCCGTCATCATCCATTTGCGAAGATCGAGTCACGGAATTAGCACTCGTGGGTGTTGGAGTACCGGAGGCTTTCGTACCCAATGAAGACGGCCGAGGTAATGGCGTATAAACTTCATCTGTGCTATCTGAAACCTTCCATAAGAATAAAAAAATAATCGATGTCGATGCAACCAAAACATTCTTTGTGCTAAGCTTACTTACCTCGCCTTCTTCTAAGTCGACGTCATAGGTCGGTAAAACTTCTTGATCCATCATTTTAATCCACTAAAAGTTTTCTATTGTACGTTGCTTTGCCCAGAATGTTTCAAGACTCATGTAAAACGCCAATGATATAAAAATTTTGCAAACGACATCAATAGCTAGAATGCAAATAAATAATAAAAAGCGACACTAATTTTTGGAAAAAAAGGCTAGGATTTTTTTTGTTTTATTACTTATAATTAATATTCATATTTGAATATTCAAACTGGAATTTTTTAATATAAAAATTTATACAAAAACTTTTTTTAAGGAAAAATTTTTTTAAGAAAAAATTTTTCGCAACTTTAGAAAAATACTATAAATTTCCCTTTAAACAAAACCTTCATTTAAAGAATGGGAATTTTTCACCTCGACTACAATAATATTGCCAAGTTTCTTCAAAGTATATGCTACCGCTGCTACTAGACTGTCCTTTCGCTGCCAAACCTATTTGCTTATGGCAACATTGCTTATATAAAGAATAAATAATGGAAAGAGTTATTTTGCTTGTAGGAGAAGCAAAGTAAAAAAGTAGCATAAGAATTTGTGATCTAATCCCAACAAAAATTAAACAATCAAATAATATAAACATGTAAATAAATATATCATAAACTTTGTAAACATGACGTTCGAAAATGTGCATTAAAATCGTGGAAAAAGTACCTTAAAAGACTTGTTGAAATGTCTGAGCCAAGCAAATGCAAATGAAGAATGAAAAAATTCTTTTCTAGCCGCACCCCCATTTTCCCTTTATGCCTAAAACTTCGTTGTATAGAAAAACCTGAATAGAAATTCAGTGTGGCATGTAAATTTTAAAGCTAATTTGTGTACGTGTATGTATGCGTGAAAGAATTTTACTTTTCAGCAGTGCAGTTTCGACAAGTGTGTAAAGGGCTGCGACTAAAGTAACAGGTGTTTAGTATTGCGGAGAAAAAGGAGGCGTAGAGTGGCACGCCCACTCTATCGGTTTCGACGGTGCAAGTTAAAACGAACATGGAAAACGAATCTGTTAAATCGGAACAAAGTGGTCGTTCAAGACGTTCAAGAAGTCACAATAATAACGGTGGGGGCGGCGGAGGTAATGTAAATAACGGATATCATCGCGATAGAACCCGGCATTCACATCGCAGTACCAATATACACTCGAAATCTGGTAAAAATAGTCGCAATAGTAGTGAATTAAATCCCTATCAGACGACAGTTCAAATGACGGGAGAGGACAATCGTGAGGGACAGGAAATAATAGAAGTTCAAATTCTTCCGCAAGACGAAAACTGGGGTGAAAATACTACAGCCATTACGGGCAACACATCGGAACAAAGTGTATCTATGGAAGATATAAATAGTGCTTGGCATCGGGAGAGTGGAGAGGCAACGTTTGGTTTCAAGTGTCGCCGTTATGTGGAAACTGTGTTTTCTTTTGTATTGGGGTTTGGTTCATTCTTCTCACCGATAGCTATGGTGGTTATGCCACGAATAGGCCTTTTCCCTTCGGCTTTTGATCATCCAGAATTAACGCAAACTGTGCGCACTCAACTCTTAGCTTGTGGTAGCGAATGTAAAGGCCTCTTGGTATCACTGGCTATACGGTTATTATTATTGGCCATTGGATTATGGGCTTTATTTATGCGCCGTTCTTCCGCTACCATGCCTCGCATATTTCTGTACCGAGCTATTGTTCTGCTCTTGGTGACGTTGTGCACTTTTGCGTATTGGTTGTTCTATTTAGTACAGGTAATTATCTCATAAAAACATTAACTTACCATACGTTATAAATTCACTTCCTCAAGGTTACCAACGGGGCAAAGATAGTCGTCGAAACCGGTGGAGATGCCGTTGATTATAAATCGTTAGTAGCCTACGCTACTAATTTAGTGGATACCTTGTTATTTATACATTACATAGCGGTTGTGCTGTTAGAATTGCGTCACAACCAGCCCATGTATTATGTGAAAGTAATACGTTCCCCGGACGGAGTTTCTCGCTCGTATAGTTTGGGCCAGTTGAGTATACAACGTGCTGCTGTTTGGATTCTACAGCGATATTACGTGGATTTCCCAATTTTTAACCCGTATCTTGAACGTATACCTATATCGAAATCCCAACGCAATAAAATTACTACTAGTTTTAAATATTACGAAGTGGACGGCGTTAATAATGCACAACAACAAAGTCAGAGCCGAGCAGTCTTGGCGGCGAATGCGCGACGCCGCGACTCATCGCACAACGAGCGTTTTTATGAAGAACATGAATACGAAAGAAGGGTTAAAAAGCGTCGAGCACGTCTTATAACTGCGGCTGAGGAGGCGTTTACTCATATAAAGCGTGTACACAATGAACCAGCACCAGCAGTGCCTTTGGACTCTCAAGAAGCAGCACAAGCAGTATTCCCCTCTATGGCCAGAGCATTGCAGAAATATTTGCGTGTGACTCGGCAACAACCACGTCATACATTCGAAAGCATATTAAAACATTTGGCCCATTGCTTAAAACATGATTTATCGCCGCGAGCTTTTCTTGAGCCTTATCTTACGGAAGAACCGGTTTTGCAAAGTGAAAAAGAACGGCGTTGGGTTCAATCGTGGTCACTTATATGCGATGAACTTGTATCCCGTCCCATATCGGGAAATGTTACATTTCAGTTGATACAAAATGACGTTTCGCTTATGGTATCTATTTACAAATTACCGCACTTTAATATTGCTGAGGAGGTCGTAGATCCGAAGAGTAATAAATTTGTACTGAAATTAAATTCAGAAACTTCGGTATGACAACAGCAACAATGCTGCACACAATCTAATACACCCACCACAACGCACAGTAATGTTACGCAGACTTCTTATCTACATGTGTTCGTATAGAAGTCAAATGCTTACGTGTACTGCCAGGTATTCCAATTTTATTTTAGAAATATTTTTTAAACTCCTTAAAAATTAAACTCAAACAATGCAACCTAAACCAAACCCAGTGTATTTAAAAAAGTATAAACGAAAAAATTTTTAATGTTTATTTCATTTGACGTAATCATCATTATCACGAATACATCATAATCATTAACTTCTACCAAAATTAGCGCTAATTGATCACTAAGGCATCGATTATAAATTTATTTTATTCCTCTTAAAACACATATCAAAAAGAGAAAAATGAAAATACTTTATCGCTCCTTAAATAGTATTTAAACTGATTTTAACTAACTTGACTTCACTGAGATTTTCTTCAAGAATTTATATAATCTAGTATTAAGGTGTTTTATAGAATATATAGATAATCGCGATTTTTTACTTTCAGTTTTAGTACAATAACATTTTCAAGCCTTTTTCTTTTACTTTATTTTGTTCATAATGGAATCCCTTATAGTATAAATAATGTAATACTCTTTATAGTAGTATATTCCTGCTAAAGATTTTACAAACATTTCCATTTACTTCTAATTTCAATCGTAGCTTAAATCCAGAAATCTATAAATTTCGCCTTCTGCATGAATTCAGTTCATTCAGTCCATTTTAGGCTCATTTACGCATTTAATGGTAATTACCTTTACACTTGACGAAAAAAAAATCAATTTAAAAATTTTAAAAACATATCAGATAATATCTTTAGGATCATTTCCTTTGAAGCCAACTCTGTAAAATTTGACAAAATTTTTTTGAAAAAAATGCTAACAATATTTCTTCTGTTGATAGCGTAAAAGCATACATTGTAATCTTAAGTGTGCAATAAGAAGATATAAAATTCAAATGAACACGTTCTTGTCGCGAATATAAAGGTAAAAGCGTATAAGCTTCGAACGTATTTCTTTCGATCACAGACTATTATAATCAATAAAAAGAAGATATAACCTGAAGAAGAACTGATCGCTCGCACATTAGTAACTGGAAAGGCAAATGTTACGTCTCAACAAAAAGAAAGCTTGTGTTAGGTGCTGGACACCAAAACTTGGTTTTTTTTTTTTATTTCATTTTAACTTTTTTGTCATCATTTTTTGTGTAATAAGCAATAATGTTTTAAATGCCAGTCATACTACTTAAATCATTCGTCGTTGTTTTTTTTTTATAGTCACGCTTTTTCAACTTGTGTTTAAATTAGGAAAAAAAACTTTAAAAATAAACTTTTATTGAAAACAATTGAAAACAAATGGGAAAAAGAATGATCTATTTATTACATTTTAAGTAGGGGGAAAAAACTAACTCACTAATCTTATAACTCATTTTAAATACAACTTATGTTTCCTCAAAACAAAACAATAACAGACACTTAAGAACAATATTAGTTAACAATAATTAGATATCATTCTAAGAAAATCAAAATACAATTGAATAAACATGTAAAATAGATAAGCCCCGTATAACATGATAGTTGAAAATACCGTCAAATTTGGAAAGATTTACTCCACGAAACAAGAAAACTGATGCGAGAAATGCTTCCTCTTAACGTTTAAAAATAAACCTTTTCGTAAATTCATTTTCATTTCCTTTCCAATTTACCTGGCAAGTACTTCCACTGGAATTTTCTTTTGCGCGTCAATTGGGAGATTCAAAACGGAAAAGTTTGTAGAGATGTATCTAATCTTTCTGCTACTACGGCGCAAACCTACATCTAATTGTCTTTTTGCATGATATATACGTTCCAAAAAAATTCGTCTAAAAAAAGACGTAAAAAAAAAGATATTGGCTAAATGAAAAAAATAGTAAACTTGTTTCGGGCCCAAAAA
Organism: Glossina fuscipes; assembly: GCF_014805625.2. Taxonomy (NCBI): domain Eukaryota; kingdom Metazoa; phylum Arthropoda; class Insecta; order Diptera; family Glossinidae; genus Glossina; species Glossina fuscipes. The sequence continues at coordinate 2,327,931 of NW_023998490.1, read as the reverse complement.
AGGAACTGAAAAGTACAATAAACAATTTAAAAAAATTATTGTTAAAATTCACTTAAGAATTTATTTCCTTCTTACACATTTTTATTTATTAAATGTGCTATAAAAAATACACGATACTTCGAAAAGCCATACTAAATTGCGTAGGTAATGCGTTATGTCTTTACTATATACATAATTAGGATAATTAGGGGAAGCTTATATATATAACGCGAAGTTTTGTGGAAAAAAAATTCTTAAAAAAATTCATTGAATATTGAAAATTGTGTCAAACCAAATGGCTTTGATCATCTGTTTGCAGTACGTACAAGTGTCAACTCGGCGGCTTCAAAAATTTTATGCATAGTTCTGAGTCAACTTAGCCGTCCTTCCGCTTTTACCAACGAACTGTTCCACATTAAAAAATTGATAAGGTGTCGACAAAGCCTACATCGGTTGTTGAGCTTTGCTATTCGTTCGCTTATATTTTTTAAAGAACAATATTTATAAGAAACTAAGCCAATTTAAAACTTTAACCGCATATCGCTTTCTTTTTTCGTAATCCACAAGCTTTTCAAAGGAATTCGGGCTACAGACATCTCATGTTATAGAGGATTATCTAGGTAGAGGGTGTTCCAAAATTATATATCCATTTGGTTTTGCTAATATTCTTATTGTTTGCTTAATTAAAAAGTTATTGACAAGGAGGTTATATGTGATACAGAAATAAAAGCACCTTCGCCGTTCCCCCAAATTGCAAAATTTTGGAATCCCCTCTTTGTAGATAATAATGTATGTGTGCTTATAACTATAAACACTTTAAAGTTTTTAATAAAAAAAAGATGTATTAGAGAAATACTCAAAGAAATACAAAACTCATTTATCATCATTATAACTCAATTACAAATATGAGATAAATAACAAAAATATTGGAGACTGTATAAATATTTATTTTACTTATAGCTATTAAAATACTTAAAGGGAATATATAAAAGTTTTTCATATATAAAAAAGTAAGTCGATGATCATATGTATATACGCATAAGCACTTTTAATTCAATACCTTTTCATTTTTTTTATATATATATAGTAAGTAATTTCAATATAAAATCTCCGACATTATTGCAGAATATTTATATAATATATGCATGTAGGAGAGTCAACATTTATGCGTTGCTTCATTTTCTTTTTGGTTACTCATTTTACTATTAAATTCTACATATATGCATTTATTTATATATATGCATTTATACACACACTCAAAATAAGCTTCAGTTTTTATTGCTTTGCCTTTATCATTACTTTTATTAATTATAGGGTAAAATTGTTCAATTCATCTGTGAATGGAAAAATAATTTCGCATATACATTTTATTAAAAGAAAAAAAAAACATTACTTATGCCAATATAAGAAATAAGTTTTTAAATAAAGGCTGCAATTTTTTGTACACAATCAAAAAAAAACAACATTCGCCTTAAAATTCAAAAATATTGAATACTGTTCGCACGAGGTATGTATATCTATAGGAAAAGCGTTAAATTTTCTCCGTATTGAATATAGCTGCGTTTTCTCGTCAAGGATTTTTCTCAGACAGGTTTATTTTCAATAATTCGTATGTACTCTTAGCTGTGCGACATGCCTCGCAATCTTGTTGCCAAACACATTAAGACAAAATAGCCAATCTAGTCGAGACCATGGTAGTCTATTACTGCGCTTCTTTTTTTCCTTACAGTTTTCAAGTATATCATGGACATGGATCACTTTAACTTTCACCATAAATGTGTAGATTTTGATCTTCTTCTTCTTCAGTTCTCACCAGCGCTCGAAATTTGCAGTAAGCCGTAAATCTCGAAAAGATTAAGTTTGTGTGGTGTCTCTTTAATAAGGATTTCTGCGAATTACAATATTAAAAGTGAGTGAAATAGTTCACCTCACGGGCAATGTCCTCGAAGTGAGAACATCTTTTGCTGCTTAAGTTTAAAGATAATAGTAGTCCAATGAACTATAAGATGAATATGAGTAGTTCGCTATAAATGAAAAACAAGTGCACTTTGCGGTGTGTAAATATTGTTATGGAATTCGCTTTTGTAAGATACAGTGCGAATCACTGGATCGTGGATATTTTGATTACAATTCTATTCCTTAACAGTTATTTACATTTATTTATTCTTGCCCGAGTAACTCTCCCTTCCACAAATAGTCCATTTATACACATTGTTGCAAGTATGTTACTATACCTAAATTTTTTTTTTATTTCTAATTCCAGCCTGCTTTTCCTCTAATCGTTTTCATCGGCCTGCAGCTGCACGACGCGCCTGCGAATGCGCATTTGGTTTTTCCTTCTTTAGGGAATTTATTATTAGGGAAAATTACTTAGCTGAAATTAACTGGACTTGGGATTTTCGTAACAATATATTAATTTTCACATATTAATTGAGAGATATAAGATTTGTCCTAAGTCACCTTAGGACAAAGTCCCTAATGTTTTGACAAAATGTATATACCGCCGTCCTCTTTAATCATTCTAATTATTACGTACACCCGACTGCATTTAACGTATTCCGTGCCAGCATATGGTTTAATAACAGACATGAACGACATTATTACAGTTCAGTTTCAGGCTAAAAGTACTTACCAGTTTATTAATAGTACTCCTTGAGCTCTTCCATTCGCCAAAACTAACTAATGTCACTAAGTATACGTTTATTTTGTAATCAAACAATTAATTTTATTTAATGTTAATTCAGTTGAAAAAATACGAAAAAAACATGTTGTTGAATTTCGATTACACTTACTATCAAGCAGCAGGGGAAGCTGGATTTAAATTGCGTCTGTACAAAGATGGTCCGCTGGACTGGCGTGTAATTGATAGTATATCTACGCTTATTCATTCCTTTGGCATCAACGCTAGAAATAACACGTCATTTGACTTTCGGCAAACGGCAGCTGGCTTCTCGTGTTTTATCGGTGTTAGTGAAAAAAAATAAAAAAAAAATAAAAAAACCAGAATTTAAAGCAGGAAGTGAAAAAAAAGGTTTAAAAGAAACGAAATTTTTGGAAATTTAAAAAAATAAAATATATATATATATTTGGTTTTTTTCTTTTTTCATCCGGATTGGTTCCGCCAGACAAGTGCTACAACAACATCAGCCTGTCCCCCTGTGGAGGTCTGAATAAATTGTCGCGGATAGAGACGATTTCGAGGATATCTATACGAATGAGCATAACAAGAGATCGGGGCTGGGCGGGGATATTGTTGGTCTATCTCCTAAAGGAGGAGCTATAGTTACAGATTTGACAGGGTTCAGAAAGCAAGTAGTTAATAAGCCTTCTTATTTTGGTGCCGAAGCCATTCCAAATCATGATATCAATTTGTATGATTATATTTCGCAAGGCAGTTCGGTAGTTTTTGTTGAAACTTCTGAAAATGCCGAGGGAAAACTTGTGAACATCAGCTCGAACCTTTTTTTATGATTATTTAAAAACTTTCAACATCGATGGTTTACTAGAACTAAAAATGGTTAGTAGGGGCAGAGCTAAATTGCTTTTCAGCTATTCAGTAATGCTAACAGCTTCGTTAAAGACAACGACTTTAAAAGAAGAACTTAAAAGCTTATATTCCGAGAGCTTTCACCGAAAGGTTCGGAGTAATTCGGAATGTCCCCATCGGATGCAATGAAGACGATATTATGGAAAAAGCGGTCTACGACGTTCCTATCAAGTCTGCTGTTAGGCTCCGTAGAAGAAATCCTAACAACAAAGACGAGTTCATTCCAGCAACTAGCACCTAAATATGTTTTAAAACCAACCCAAACCCCAAAATTATGAAATTTAATTTTTGTAATTTGCCCGTAGAGTACTTTGTACCGACCTCAAAGCAATGCTTTAAGTGTCAAATCTCCAAGTTCTGCAAAGCGAAGGAGGAAAGGTGCTCAAACTGCAGGAAGTCTCCCAAGTGTGATTAGTGTGCCACAACGAGATGCTTGTCCTGTGATTTAGGTGAGCACAATACTCTAAATAAGTGTTGCCCGAAAAGGGAGCTGGAATTAAATATCAACAAGATCATGGCCATTAAAAATCTCTCCTATAATGAAGTGAAAGAGAAGTTTTCTTCAAACCACATTGAATGTCTGTATGACAACCCCTACGTAGAGAATTTTCCACTCGTACGCCATTTCGAGCAAGGATGATAATGAAAAAGCCAATAAGATTTTAGCAAAGAAAAAATAAAATGCGTTCGTTAAAAGGAAATCTGTTATTTCCAAACCTTTTCCCAGATCACCCACCACACTCTCAATTCTCTCAATTTACTCCCCAAGCCGTCTCTAACAAGACCTCAGCGGCCAATAATTTCGAACAACAATTTGTGTTTCTCGGAACTTGATAGATTTATTTCTGCGATTAAAGAATATATCCGGCCAATGATCCCTCAGAATCTTGTTAAGGAATTCGATGAAATAATGTTTCTCTGTGCTAATACTCGCTACAATCAAGAACTCAGTACAGCGAGTAAGTCCGTTGGGGTTCCCTTTTAATTTAAAGTATGACTTCGTTTTTGCAATATAATATTCAAAGTGTTCGACGTAACTTGTCGTTTTTGGATTTTTACTTGAACTCGAACATTATTGAATATATTGCATCTTAAGTGTAGTTTTTCTGAAGGACGACAATTTTTTTGAAGTTAAAGTTTCCAATTATGTTTTAGCCACCAAATGCCGAGAAGATGGCTATGGTGGTGTTAGTATAGTAGTCAAGAAAGGCATCAATTTCAGACATATTCCTTACAATTCTGCTGTTAACGTTATCATCGTCAAAACCATAAATTTTAAACAGAATCTTTTCGCAGCATCATGCTACCTTCCACCCAATCTTGAAGTACAAACCTTTCATAATGAGATTCAGAGATTATATGACTTTCTTTGAACGAAATATGATTCCACCTGGAGATTTCAATGTAAGACATTGGTTTTATGGCGATCAAGTCTCGACCAACAAAGGCAAGATTCTTGTAAATGCCATCAATTCCAGCAGTTTCAGTGTCTTAAATATTGGCGATATTACCTTTCACTGTAACCGGAATGGTCACACGGCGAGAGTGTCTTGGATCTAACTTTCTCGAATTCAACTATTTTATTTTTCAACGGCAATTGGCAAAAGTCAGCACTCTCTCATTTTATTCCTCAGTTGCAGCAATTTCGTTAAGATATTGGAAAATTTAATTTCACGCAACTTGCCTATGAACCATCTGTCTAAAATTGATCTTCCTTCCGATTTATCATCAATTCAAAGTGACTTTCAGTCTGTGATCAAGTCTGCTGTTGATATTGAGTTCTGATATTGAGTCCTTCCCACCTAAACCTTGGTAATAAAAGATACTTGGATATGCTCAAGAGCCACATTCCAAGTGTTCAATTACAGTGCCTTCAATTCCTTTCAGTAGTCTCACCAATACCCCCTTTTTATTGCATGAGCTAATGTATGTTTTACATTCCAGAAAGAGGGCTACTGCTGCAGGTTGTGATGAAGTTAAGTACGACATGGTCAGAGTACTATCTGGAGGAAGCTTAAGTATCCTCTTGCATGCAATTAACGACTGCTGCTCTATTAACTTTATACCTTCAGATCTGCGATGTACCAAAATGGTTCCCATTCCTAAAGCAGGTGAAGACTTATGCTTTAAGTGACTTCAAACCAATTTCGCGAATATCTGTATTCATAAAGATTATTACCTCATGGTTAAGGAGAGGCTAATGGATTTCTTAATAACTGAGAACATTATTCCAGCTCTTACGTCTATCAAAAGCGCAAATTTTCTCATAGCTATTTTAAAAAATCTGGTAAAATGGTTGTTATGCTTTCCCTATACACCAGCAAAGCCTATGATTGTGTCAACTTTATTAAGCTTGGGAGAATTGTCTTAAACTTTTCGATTCCTCTTCAAATACAGCGGTGGATACTTAATTTTTTATCCAAGCGTGTGTTGGTGATGGGTATTGAAAAAGTTGAAATGTACAGTAGTTTCCCACAAGGCAGTTGTTTAAGCGCCATACTCTCCAATCTATCATTTTGCATGATCTCCAACATGACAAAACTCGCTGTGAATAATCTCTCGATAAAAGCTAATCTGTTTTTCGATGTATGCGTCGGTCTTAATTTGTATTTTATCCCCAGCAAAGCAAATTTATTTTGCAAAGGTTCTAAACGCGAAATCAGGCTCCTCATCAAAGAAACTAAAGTTGATCAGGCGAAATCTCTTCGATTTCTTGGTAGAATTTTAAATGATAGCCTAAGTCTTCAGACATTATGAGAAAGCCTTCAGAGACTGTCAATGCGGATGCAATATCATCAAACTCCTCATTAACAATTAGTCAGGCTCGCCTCCCAAAAAAACTTTGACTGTGTACAAAGCTTTACTCAGGTCCAAAATTGAATTTGCACATTCTACTTTCAAAATATATTGAGAAGCGTGTACAAACATTTGAAAAACGAATGTTCTGGACTGACCCCCTCAACTCCTCAACATATTCTCAACGCCATTTCTGGTGAATGGCCTGTTTACGAAAGAACTCTTCTTTGCACTGCCAAGGAACTAATTAAAGTCAAGATAATAAATAGAAAAAAGGAGCTAATTAAGTTCCCAATCTGTTGGAGTTTATTTGTTTTGTTTTCAAGGCTTTTTCTAGTGGCTCTCGCACTGATGTCATATACACTGCTTTTAGCAAAGCGTTTGATTTGGTTAACCATAACTTACTTATCTTTAAACTCTAAGCCTCTGACTTCCCTTTCTATTTAGTAAAATGGATAAGTTCTTATCTGCACAATAGATCATTCAGGGTTTTGTTTACCTTCATCAGCTTGGATGAGTTCCATGTGATGTCTGACGTATCTGAAGGCAGCCACTTAAGTCCCATTTTATTTAGATTATCCTTTAATGGTCTCCCATCGATGATAAATTCCAGCCAGATCTTAATGTACGCTGATGATGTGAAACTGTTTTCTTCTTTTTCCGTAGAATCGCAATCACATTAGCTTCAAAGGGACTTGACTAATTTGGCTGCATAATGCTCTTTGAATCTTCTGAAACTAAATCTAAATAAATGTAAGAAGCTTTCTTTCTTAAGAAGGAAATCATTCATTACTCAGTATTTCATTGAGTCGAATAAGTTGGACGACGTCGATTCGTTACAGATTTAGGCGTTCTATTTGACCACAAGTTACTTTTTAACTTGCATATCGAGCTCTCGTTAAGCAAAGCTAGGTCCGTGCTTGGTTTTATGGAGAGGTGGTCCAGAGAGCTTGATGATCCGTACAGTACGAAAAGTATGTACATTTGTTTGGTTAGACCTGTACTCGAGTATGCCTCAGTTGTGTGGTCTCCTTCACATAGGTGCTATGTACATTCAATAGAATGTGTTCAATAGCAATTCTTGCTGTTTGACCTTAGAAATTTGGGTTGGGATCCGATTGCCTCTCTTCCCCCCCTATGAAAATAGGTTGCTTCTGTTATCCTTACCGTCACTGGCGAAACGTAGACTTGTTCTTGGGGTTTCCTTCTTAATCAAAGTAATAAATGGTACTAGTGATTCGCCCGCATTATTTGGTGAGGTAAGCTTAAATGTCCCTAACCGCTGCGCGATTTACCTATGTCGTGCTTAAAGTAACATTTCATTCTTAATATCTCATTTTTTATTCAAAATAATATTGTGTTTTTAACGTGTCGATTGCCAAGCTTATGCATGTTTGCAATGGTTCAGGGATTGACTTGCAACCCGTATCTGTTCTTATTGAGGGTGTGCTTCTGTGGTAGCTGTGTATATGCTTTTTATTATTTTTCTTTTTTTTCTTTCTCTCTTTTTATGTATTTATATATGAATTATTAACTTTAACGTTTTAATTTATTTTTAACTTACTTTGTTGTTATTCTTCTTCTTCTTATCTATCCTCTCTGGAATTTTTCATCAACAAAAATGGAGTTTTCACGAGCAACTTTGAATTGATCTCTGCCTCAAAACAAAATGTCAGTTTTTCTTGCATGAGGATGTTATGCCAAGAAATGCTCCTTCTTTATTACAACAACGGCTACGAGACATATGCCACCGACAGTTCCGTCGGACATAATGTATCTGGCTTCAAGGTTGTCAAACATCTATCTAAAACAGTACATAGAGTCAAAGTGGCGGAGGAACTTTCCTCGACTTTTATTGAGTTGCTTGCCATCAGACATGCTATTAAGGTGGCTATTACTGATGGTAGCAAGAGAATTGTTATTTTTTCGGTTAGAAAGCCAGCTCTACTTCCAACAAATAAAAGAGATGCAGAAAATCAATATGTGTTGTTTGATCTTTTCACGGAGTTCCTTTTCTCGTTAGCGTTCTTATTGCACATTTCTCCTGTCTATTTTTTAGGTTTTTTTTTGCTTTTAATCTTTAACAGAGATTTGGTGGTAGAAAATATTGAATGCCTTTCATACTTTATACATTTACAGAGATTTGGCGTTAATCTTCAATGTTTAACAGAGATTTTGGGTTTCTTTTTCAAAGCTTAACAGAAAACTATTCATTAGTTGTCATTTACATGGTACTTTCTTTTATAAACTTTGTAGAGGAAAAAAGATCAGCTAACGGCTTTTAGCGAGGACCCATTTTACAAGTGCGCAAAGAAGTTGGACAAAGTGAAATACTAAATGAAATTTTATATTGTATTAAAACTTAGTATTGTGTTAAATAAATTAAATAAATTATGTACAGAAATCGTAAGAAAGTGTATAAAAGACGAACCGACAAAAATATAAAGAAATTGTAAGAAATTAACAGTAACTACATTTACTGCCTGCATCTATTATTATTATTATTATAATTATCATTATAATATTAGACTAATGAAATAAATTCTTAGACTAAAAAAAAGACATTGAGCACTAGCAGCACAGGCTATCGGCTCTAATATAAATAAATGTACATTAGATAATGAGCTTAGTAGTATTAATAAAGTAATATATTGAATTTATATTCGGTTCTGAAGGTCAGTTTAGAATGTCAAAAGGGTTAATCGCTCCAAAAACAAGGAAAACTTAAGGCAGTTGCAGAGAATGTGCTTTATAGTTAGAGTTTTTCGCCTGCATCTATATTTTATGCATTGACAAGGAGACTCATCTAAGATTCGTATAGTTTCTCTGGAAATCTCGTTGGTATCTCCTTAGTTCCTAGCTCTTCCGTGTATTAGAAAAAATGATTTTTAGTCAGTTTACAGATCAAAATAGGTATTCATTTGAGCTTACAACGAAAATGAATATGTTTTTAAAGCAATCTTGGCATGCCAAAAAAATGTCGGGAGCAGAATCAAGTCGTATGAGATCTTTTGTAATCAAGTACGTTTAAAATTAAACAAGAGTTCGCTATCAATTTTAAGAAAATTTACGTTAAAACATTACAACAAATAACATTGTAAATGTTCACATGGCAGACCAACTATGAGACTGCAATAACAAGTATGTGCCACCATATTAATACAAAAATTTTTCATTTCATTTATATGATAATCGGCATTATTTCCTTTTCATATATGCTATATAACAAATATATACAGATTTGTTTATATATATATAATAAAAGCAACTGTTAAAAATTAGTAAGAAAACATTGTGTTGCGTCCAAATTATTGTTAAAAAAACTCAAATTTGAAGAGTTACAATTTGGTTAAAAAGGCAAAGTTATTACATTATGGCGGCAAACGTACTTGTTGTTAGCCTATTTGAATAACTGCTGCTCCATTTTTGTGCAAATTTTATATTTATAGGCTGTTTCAATTCAATAGGTGGTTCAATTTCTATATGAATTTTTTTTTTTTTCGTTTATCATTCTTTGCGCACAAACTTCAAACTATCAAACCTTTGACGGCTGGAGGGCAGTTTTCAATGTTCTATGTTAAATGTTTATGCAAAACAATCATCAGTAAAGCAAACATAAAGAGGCGAAGCAGCTGAAAAGGATGGATGTGCTTTTCTGCTTCTTTCGGCAGTGGCTTACGTGAATGCTACGCGTTTTCAATGATGTTTTGACGACAATTATAAAATTCACACGATGTTTATCTATTGGCCGTGATTGTTAAGTACGGATATGTTCCATAGTTTGTTTTTTTTGCCTTCTACAAATGTGTATAAAATACCTTAGTTTTATAAGTGGGTTGGTCAATATGTATTTTTTGTTGGTTCTGTTCACGTGAATAGATTGCTCAATTTCCCTTCTGTGTGTCGATGCGCGTGCGTAATGTTTTGCAAATATGTTTGCATCAACCGTGTAGCAGATAATACCACAACGTCTTGATTTCAATTATCATACTATTATCATTTAGTATAAGTTACACTAGAGATAATTGCAATTTATTTTATTAAACGTGAAAGTGTCGATCGGGATCATTCTTGCTTGGAAGACAAAGAACATTTTAAGGTCAATATATATCATGGGTTGTAAGATATGGGTTTTTGATTATTGTGGACGGACCACGCTGTTTGGGCATCCTTCATTATGAAGGTCTTCCTGAAATGGTGTACCCTTCTTTTTTTGTCTGGTTTTAAAATACAGTAAAAGTTCCTTATTCGCGTATGCCGCGACATACTAAAAAAAAATCAATTTAATTGATTGCGAATGTGCATTTCGTTTTTCCCTCTTTAGGCAATTTGTTATTTGGGGAAATTACTTAGCTGAAATGAAATTTGGGATTTGGGATTTTCGCAACAATACTTTATTCATTGAGTAATAAGGTTGCTTTCATTCTGTTTACGAATAAAGAAATTTATAGCCGCGAATATGGGAATTGGTCGCATTTTTTTCATCCGCGAATAGTAAAACGGCGAATAACGGAAGCGCGAATAAGGAACTTTCACTGTATACAGTTAGCATCTATAACGAAACGAATGTTTTTGACGAAAAACTTTTAAATTCATCGGAAATAAGTGAAATTTCAAGACGCGATATAGAAGTGTAGGCAGATGTTGTTGTACTGCTTAGCGTTATATTATTAGTGTTCTGAGGTAGACGTTGGTATCGTTTATGCATCCTAATATAAATTTAACGACATTGCCAATTAGCATTTTCTTCTTTAGCATAACGTAAAATTTATATTCAATTTTTTCGAATTGATGAAAGTCTTTAGCTTTGAAGCGAACTTTTAGAGGTTGATGATAGCTTCAAAGAGTTCCTGCGAAAACAGAACAGTTTTGTAGAGTTGATGAAAACTCTACAAGGCAGCACATCCTATGTTGAAATAAAAAAAACAAGGAATTCTAAAGGCGGAGCTGATAACAGAGGTAACATTTAGTGTGTAAGATTTAGTACGCAATTTAAGTTATTAATTTTAAATTTGAAATTTTCATCATGTAAAAATGTAAAATTACAAATTTAAATAAATTATAAATTAAAAAAGTAAAATTAAAGGTTTTATATTAATCATTACAATATCTGATATATACATTTGTATGGCATATATTCCGGAATTAATTTTTTACAGAATTTAAAAAAAATACTCTTATGATACGGGGTACTGTCAACAAACAAAATTGTGGGGCGACATACGTGACGAACTTAGCTTGGAAATTAACATTACAGTTTTCGCATACACAGTTGGTAAAAAGCTGGACGCGCTAATGACTAAATTGATGGCAGTAAACAATAGACAGAGCACCGTTCGTACATCACTTTGGATGTGGCAGTACGCCAAAAAACTGGGATTGGTGCGCGCGGACCAAGTAACAGCATACGGGACAATACAAACAGTGACAACCCATGGCGGCAAGAGCGACACTGATGACCAATTTTTAGGATTGCACGAAACAGACGAGGTAGGTAGAAAATTATTATTAGGTAGGATACAAGCAAAAAAACTTCTGGAGTAAGTGAGAGATACCATAGAGTGGGTGAGAAAAAGGGACTGAAGTGTATGCAGGTGATAGGATAGAGGGTGAAAAGGAAGGAACGGAAGTTCAAGAGGGGGATAGGATAGAGGGGACAGAAGAATTGATGGAGATACCATATATAGAGGATAGGCTAGAAGTAGAAAGCCCCACTAATTTTAGGAGCGAAATTTATCCGTCTGCACAAATCGACATCGGCGCAGGCAGCTCTTTTGGATGAAAATCGGCGCCTCGAGGCGAAAGTGGAAACCTTGCGGACGGAATTTCATAGAGCAAAGGATCAACGGCCAGAAATAGCAGATGAAGCTGATAGCACCAAAGGAATTAATTTATTCATTTCTTTTTATTTTATTGTAGATTAAATAGCAAGCATACGGCTCTACTCATCGCTTCAATAGAAAGCGATATTTCTGGAGGCCAACGGTAAGTTCGTGACCATCATTTGCAGGAAAATTCGATAATCACTGAATTGTTCCATTATACATTGCTAAGCAGTAAACTGTCATATATTTATCTTTTCTTATGTATGTCTAATTATGCGCATTTATATTATATATTGTATTATATTTTTATAATTATGTTAATATATGTTTTACAAATAGATAAATATGTATGTATCTCTCACAAATGTGTACGTATATTGTAAATATTATTATAATTTTAAGTTAAATTAACGGGATAGGCCTACATTAATGCCAACCATATAAAACAATTGGCAACGCGCCTATCACGCTACCTCAAGGGTGGTGTGCAAAAAAATGATGATGAGTTTTAACTAAGGCGCTTCAAACAGCTTGGAAGCGTGCAATAACCTGAATGTGTACAGCTGACGTCGTTCATACATTTACAATTCAAGATTGACCCAAGGTAAGAATAATCTCGGTAGTCCAATCCTAAAGAAAATACTGAATGAAAAGGCAGAAAATGAGGTGATATAGAAATCATATGTAAATATATATAAAGTATAGAATAGGAGATTACTTCAAACCTCACTTACAAAGGTAAGAGCGCCTGAAACCAATTAAAAAACTCTGGCACAATATTAATGAATATTTTTGGTTCTCATATTTTTTAGTGCGAGTACATTGTATGGCGGTTTAAATCAATCGACGTGATTTGCAATCATCGTATTTCCCACATTCACCGATGCTTAGCTTAATTCCGTGGGTAGTCTGTTGAACCTACTAACTACCTGGGCAGTGTGGTTAAACAACCAGTTACCGATAATATGCCAACGGAGGAAAATCACAATTCTTCTTCGGAAATTTTGATTTAGATACAATAGAAATAAAAACCTTCGAAACTGACACTGATACGGATAAAAACATTGGGATGAATAGTTGTAATAATGAATTGCGGAAACCCCTAAATACTGTACACATCGAGGCTGCTATAAATCGCAGAGCACTTGCATTGCTCTATTGCGAAGTTGGATTTCTTACTACATTATCTACCATAAAAACATGCGACATGGAGAAGTGGTTTACATCGCTGGAACAGACATGTTGTTTGGAGGTTCCTTAGGTGCACTTTCCATTTCTATTTTTCTCAAAACTTAAGGTTCCACATCATCCCAATCATTTGATTCAACTGGCGGCCATGTGTTGCCAAAGAATGTTTGTTTTCAAGCGCCAAAGTCCGGCAACCAGTTGTGGGCACGCCTTTCCAAAGAGGCAACGATAAAGTTTCTAATGGTTCACATCAGAAGCCTCCACACAGGGTTAAAGTTCGAATTTCCGGCCTGAGCGGTGTTAGACCTAAAATTGCTAAAAAACTTATATTGCCTGGAGTGTCTGCAGTCAAATTGTAACTGAGGAATATTTCGGCGCTCAATTATTAAAGTAGTAACAAAGGAAGAAGCTCCCCATCGTAATGTACTCCTGTTTAATCCGGAAACATACTGTGAGTTTGTTGGAACTGTGGATGTTAACTAAACCTTGGATTTAGTAATTGTTCAACCAATCTTGCATAGAAAACTTCATCATATAAAAAGATAACTTGATAGATTGGGAAGGCGCTTATATGCAATACAAGAGCGATTTACGTATATTGAAACTAGAAAGCCCCCAAGAGCAATTTAACAATTAACTTGGCTGCTCAGCATTTGTCCGAGGTACCATTAGGTTTTACAGTCAAACTCTAACTAGAGATTAAACAACTTAAGGAACGTTTACATAACGCGGAGCGTGAAATAAAAGAGAAAAACTTTATCAATAGCAAAAAATCAACACCACAACCTAATGAAATCCGTAAATGAGTATACACAGATTGCTTTATCTCAAAAATCGAAAACATTCATATAAGTACATAAAAGATTAAGATTCTATTAATGATGTAATCGTAGGCGACGACAAAAGAAATGTATTTTATAGATAACACGCTCTAGCAACATTTTTTTCGTTGCAAACGTGCCAATCAATTCAAAATATTCAGATTAAATAAAATATAGAGAATGAGGAAAAGAGGCAAAGGTGGGGATTGAAGGTGTGAAGGAGATGAAATGAGATTAAAATATAGAAAATTTATATAATAAATAGAATGCACTGCATTTTTTCTCGGATGTACAACGTACAATAAATTTTTCTTCGAAAATTATAAAAAGGAACAAAAAATCCATACGGAATGTGAATGTATATACAACAATAATAATAACATTAAATCAAGTTAATTAGAGGAGCAATGCTACCTTAAAATTAATCGGCTTTGGGTTTTAAATCATTTAAGCAAGGTTGTAGGAATTCTTCTACAATAGCTTCCACCATACGATCTAATGTAGCGCGTAACTTGCCCCAATCTTTTTCTTCTGGCTTTGCACATAATTCGGCATAGTATTTAATTTTCGGTTCAGTTCCACTTGTACGCAGTGTTATCACTAAACCATTCTCAAAATTGAAAGTGATCATTTGACTACTTGAGCTAACTGGTAAGATAGCTAGACCGTGAGGTTGGGCTGTATCTATACCCGTGGTTAAATCACGAATGTTCTTTATGCGAAACTCTCCGTTTAGTATCGACGATGGATATGTACCGGGTTGTCCATTTTGAAAGTTACGCAGGCGATCAAATATACGTTTAATAATCTCTGGTTGATCACAAAATAAATAGGAGCAATTTGTGCAATGATAGCCATATTTTTGATAAATTTGTTGCAATTTGTTGGTTAAAGTAAGACCTTCGGTAGAACGAAGATAACAAGCCATGGTAGCCAAATGAGTCGCAGCACTAATACCATCCTTATCGAGAACGGCTGTAGAAAACATGAAACCTATTGCTTCTTCAAAAGCAAATAGAACATGTTTATCTTGTTGCATTAACTCAATGGCACGATTACCCATCCACTTGAAACCCGTCAAAGTCTCTATAAAGTTGAAACTTTCTCTATGGGCCATGGCTCGAAGTATTTTTGAGCTCACAGTGCTGGCAAGTAAATAGCATTCGCCCATATCAACGTCAGGATGTAAAGCTTTATAATTTTCTATTGACCACCAACCCAGCAATGTGCCTAATTCATTGCCGTTAAAAACCTTCAAGCGAAATTTGATAAAAATAGTTTTACGGCAAAATGGTTTACTACCGAGAAATCATACCTTCCATACACCTGTCTCATTATCCTTTTCAGCATAAGCAAGGCGATCTGCATCAGGATCGTTAGCTAATATCATATTGATGTTTTCCTCTTCCGCTTTTTTTATAGATAATTGCAACGAACTCTTTCCTTCCTCGGGATTCGGAAATTTCACAGTAGGAAATTCAGGGTCAGCTTCCTTCTGCTCTTCAACTGGTACTAGGTTAGGCAAGTGGGCTATTTGGAACGCTTGCTTTACAAAAGGCCAACCTACTCCATGCATTGCTGTGTAGACAAATCTTATGTTTTCTTGCTCTTTTTGCTGTTGATTAACATCCAAATATTTTTGCGGTATGTGAGTTTTAAGAGTTTCAAAGTATAATTCGCGCATTTCCTCGAAAGGGTCTTCTATCAATTCGGTCTGCGTTAAGATATCAGTTCGCCAAGAACTTGCTTTGGGTTCGAGATTATCTAAAATAGCCCTCTGTATATTCTTGTCATGGGGTGAGATAATCTGGGCACCATTGCCCCAATACACCTTGTAACCATTGTCTTCTTTGGGATTGTGGGAAGCAGTGACCATAACGCCGGCCAAGCAGTGTTTTTGTAAAATAGCAAAGGGTACAAACGGCGTGGCGACCATATGTCCATATAAGTAAACTTTAATTTTATTTTGCACAAATACCGTAGCAGATAATTCAGCGAAACGTTTACTGTTATAACGACCGTCGAAACCGAAAACTACACCTCGATTGTAGTCCTCTTCCTTATATTGTTCTTTAATATACTCACATAAACCCTGAGCAGTTTGTATTATAACTAAATCATTCATGGAATCAAATCCCGCTTGCATACAAGCCCTTAAGCCAGCTGTGCCAAAAGTTAAACGTTTCAACAAACGCTTGCTAAGTTTGGGGAAATCCTTTTTAGTCAACAATTCTTTAATTTCATTTAATGTTTGTGTATTGCGATCCCACTTCAACCACAAATCAATCTGCTCATCAAGATTACTGTCACCCGAATATATTGCCATTTTTTTTTTAAATTAGTTTTCAAGCTTCTATCACAGTCCCGTTTTCTTGCTACACATATATAGATTCCTTCGTATGCGCACAATCCTTTTCATGCAATTTTTTTGGCGTGATGATTTAGTCAACGTTTTTCGGATTAAATTTCGCTTGTACGTGGATACAGACTTTTTGATTTTTCTTTGTAATTGGTGTACGCTTCTTACGCTGTTTTCCGTACGAGCAAGGCAATTAGAATAGATTCTCTTTATTTTTGCAATCATTGCAATGCGCCCGCAGAAAATAAGTACATATATAAATTTCGCTCTCATTGTATGCATCGATAAAAAATCAGCTGGTTTTCAGAAACTTACTTAATTATCAGCTGCTCACAAATCCAATGCCCAGCGTTTCTCACATAATTATTTATCTGGCAAATCTCGTGCCGCCTGCTTTGAAGAAAATAACAAATAATAAAATCAAAATTGTTTAAAGAATTACTTGGTAAATCCTAAAAAACGATGTACTTGATCAAAACGGTTTCCGTTTGTAATTTCTATGTGAAAATCCAAGATTCTCAAAAAACTGATAAGAAAGCCAATTTTCGCTGTGTGTTAACTCCTTTAACAATAATAACCAAAATTTACGAGCAATAAATATTCAGATGGAGAAGCGGATTTTTTTCTACACACAAGCTTAATTACCAATTACGCTTTTAAATTTCTCGAGATGTAAACACAACTGACAACGCGATTTATGTTTTGCAAAAACGCCTCTGAAAAAGACAAAGCAATAATATGCTAAAAATGAATGAATTTTATTTTGTTTCGTGGAAGAAATATCATATGTTTCAAAAACTAAAATTATCTTGCAATATATCTAAGCAGTTTTTGTAGCATTGTCCGCGAGAACAAAACCAGCTTCACGATATAGCTCAACTGAAAAAAATTGATTTAATCACCTATAAGTAATAAAATAACCTATAAATCAAAACATCAAAAATTTAAGGAAAAACAATCATCAACTAATTCAATCTAACTAAAATTCTTTCGGCAACCCTGCATGAAACAAGACGCTTCTTGCAGAAAATTCTTGAAAAAAAAAAATTTTTTTTTTCAACAAAAAAGAAAAATTCTCTTTTTTCTTTCACAAACTTTTGCTTCTGAAAACTATTGAACTAGTGAAAATATATATAGTGAACTTGCGGCATTTAAACAAAATCAACAAAGGCTTCGACGTCCTTGTGCTTCTCCGCAGATTGCGCAGCATCACCTGCTGTCTTCAACCTCATCCTGACAAGACTCACTTCGTCAACTCACCTGTACATTGGACATCAAGTAGCGGCGATTCCTGTCAAATTCTTAATACTGCTTTAACTTACAAGGCTTTGTTCGCAGCCTAAAGATTGGTTTCAAGGGAAAACTAATTCCCAAGAGTATAAAATTCAACTATTGTAATATTCCAGTTGACTACTTCATTCCTTCTGTCAGGCTCTGCTATAATTGCGGCCGATTTGGCCACATCGCCAATTTCTGCAAAAGTAAGGAAAGCAGATGCCTGAACTGTGGCAAGTCACCGGCCTGTCCTACGAACTCATGCCTTTCAGTCAAATGTCTAGGTTGCGGGTCTCTGGACCACAACGTAACATTTCGAGAGTGTCCAAAAAGAAAGAAAGAGGAAAATTTAAAAAAAATTTTAACCATCCAGAACTTATCTTTTAGAGAATACAAAGAGAAATTCTCTAACAACAATTTACTCGAAAACTATGACGTAAACTTCCTAGCAATGAAGGACAGCAATGCTCCTAACAATATCAGAGACCCTACTATTGATACAAATAATATTTTAATTAACGAAAACTTCAATGCAGTTTTAAAAAATAACACGAGTATTCCCAAATCCTTGCATAGAATGTCTCTCAAGACGCCCTCGACTTACAGTAACAAGTCGCAGGAGCCAAAAAAACCTACCCCACCTCCTGAAAAGCATACTTTCATCAATTACCATAAATCCACTGAAATGGAGATAATTCTGGAAAAGATTTTCAAGATTCTCTCCATCTTCTTCTCAAGAAGATATGCTTAAAACCATCTAAACAGAAATAAGTTCCCTTAAATCAAAATTTGATCTTTTAAAACAAGGTACATCTGGGTCGGCCCTATCATGTTCTAACATTCCTCATGACGTCTTTCCTACAGTATAACATATAAAGCTTCAGGCGTAATGCCCATTCTCTTGATTTTTTCATAAATTCCAACCGAATTGATTTCGCCATCTTGAGTGAAATCCTTCTGTCCGATGAAAAAATTTCCGATCTCAATATCTCAAATTACAACTCTGCTTATAAATGTAGAAGTGACGGCTATGGAGGTGTTGCCATCCTTGACAGGAAAGGCATATCCTTCAAACAAATCCCATTTAAATCGACTGCGGACATTGTCATTATCAAAACCTCTTGTCTAAAACCTAATATCGTCATTGCTGCTTGCTATTTCAAGCCCAACATCCCTATTCAATCTTTCCGGGATGACTTTAATCGTCTCTGTGATATGCTCAATAGTTTCCACAATGTCATAATTGCAGGAGATTTCAATGCAAGACACCCTTGCTTTGGTGACTCCGTGTCAAACAATAAAGGCAAAGCCTTGCAAGAAATCATTAAAGCTAGTAACTTCTATTGTGTGAATGATTGTGGTAGTGTGTTGGATCTTACTTTCACTAACGCAACCCATCTCACATTCAAACGGGACGTTAAAAAAGAAATTTTCCTGGGAAACAGCCACCACCTTCCTATTCTCTTTAATGCCACCTCTATTACCTCGTACAAGATAAATGACTTTATCTCGAGGAAAAAACTTCTAAATAATCTTATTCACGTATGTCTTGAGCCACAGGTCGAGTCTATCCAGTGCTCATTTCAACAAGAAATAATTAACGCCAAATCCGACATCCAAATCTCGAATTCCTACTCACCAAAACCTTGGTGGAACGAGCTGCTCACTTCACAATTCCGTAGATTACAGGCTGCTAAACAAAAATTTTCCGAATACCCCAATATTTCTAGTTTTGAAGATTTCAAGTTATCCCACAAAGAAAGGAAGAAATCGATTAGAAAAGCCAAAAGATGCCACCGAGCCCTTGTTGTCAAAGAGCTATGCTCAAATAGCAATACAAAGCCATTCTGGAAATTTTTAAATGGTCATCGTACCACAAAAAAAAAAAACAAACACCCTATTTGGGATGATCTCAACAACAAATCCTACCTTGAATGGCTGAAAGCTCAAGTTCCCTCGACATGTGGTCTCCAAACCTCCTTACTTAACTCTCGGATGGAAAACATCTCTCCATTCTCCCTTGATGAACTCATGCGCGTCCTTAAGTCGAAAAAGAAGTCCACATCAGCAGGCCATGACGGAATCAAATATGAAATGATAAAGGTCCTTCCCATGCCAAGCCTTCTAACCCTGCTATCTGCTATAAATGAGCGCTGGATGACCAACTCGTTTCCCACTGTTTGGCGTACAATTAAAATAGTGCCCATTCCTAAAGCCGGAAAAGATCTTGAAACATTCACTAACTTCAGACCCATATCCCTCTTGCCTGTTCTTCTAAAAGTTACCAACCAAATGATTAAAGAAAGACTAACAAATTTCCTGAATCACACACCTTCTCCCGTCAAGGTCCTTTGCTTACCAAAAAAATATCTCCACCGGTATGTGCCTTAATGAAGTCCTTTTCACAATTGCAAACGAAAAAGCAAATGGAAACCAGGTAGTCATGCTTCGCTTAGACATTAATAAAGCTTACGACTGTGTAAATTTAGCGAAACTGGACCAAATTCTGTCTGATTTTAAAATCCCGACACAAAGTAGGCATTGGGTTCTCAACTTTCTTTCCTCGAGAACTCTCGTATTAGATTCATATACAGTCGAAGTTTGTAGAGGTTTACCTCAAGGTAGCTGTCTCAGCCCAGTTCTTTTCAATTTATACACAGCCGGTTTACATCAATTACAGGACAATTCTACCCATTTATTTCAATAAGCCGACGATTTCCTCATCATCTCTGCTGGAAAATCATTACTGGAAGCAGTCCGTAACCTCGACACTAAAGCCAATCTTTTTCACAAACTTTGTGCAGACTTAAATCTAACTTTCAACCCGCAAAAATCAAAAGTCATTCGCTTTGCTAAGGGTCCCAAAAAAATTTTTTACATAACAATCAATGGTATAAAAATCAGTCCGTCTTCCTCTTTAAAATTTTTGGGCAGAATAATCAACTCAAGTTTAACCACTCATGAGCATTACAAGGATAGCCTCGAAAATTGCAACACAGGTTCAAATGTCATCAAACTTCTGACCAACATTCACACCGGACTCCCACCTAGGAAAGCATTAAACGTTTACAAATCTATTGTTAGATCCAAAATTGAATATCCCTACATCGTGTAACGCTCCTGCGTATACATTAAAAAAAATACAAACCTTTCAACACTCAATCCTAAGACGTTGTACCGGTTTGTCCCCCTCAATACCAACATCAATTTTACGTTTCATCTCTTACGAACTCCCCGATGCTAAGAGAATTTATCTTGTAACTGCAAAAGAACTTCTCAAGGTAAAAATCTTCAAACCTGCCTTCTTTGACGAGGTCTCTTCCAGACACAATCATGTCATCAGTAGTTACTCTAACTGCTTCAAAAAATTCAGTAACATCTTCAATAAAGTTAACTCAATACCCTCCTGGAATAATATTATTCATGATATATGCGTAGTTGAATTAAACTTACTTAATTCGATCACCAACTCAAAAAAAATCGATCAGGGTCTTGTCTTCGAATCGCTTGTCTGCAAAAACTTAACCACTTCGTCGAAAATAACTTCAAAATATACGCAACGGATGGATCTATCAATTCGGACATCTCTAGTTTTTCAATTATTGAATACCCAAACTTACTTATAGGAAAATTCAAGGTTCTACAAGAACTATCATCCACTTTCATTGAACTTCTGGCCATAAGACAAGCAATCATCCATGCATCTGAAATTAAGCTGAAAAAATTTGTAGTTTTCTCTGACAGCAAATCTGCTCTAATTTTAATCAAGAACAAAGACCCATTCAATAAGTATGTCTTCGATATCTACAACCTTTTAAAAGACCCAAGTATTGAAAAATGCCACATCATCTGGATCCCAGGTCACTGCGGTTTTAGTATCAATGAAAAAGCTGACTTCCATGCTCGTCAAGCTAGGTTTGATGGTACAGTTCTGTCCATAAACTACCCCCCCAGCGAAGCTTTTCTACTAGTCAAAAAACTCATCATAAAAGAATGAAAAGATGATAACATGTTTTAGCTAGAGAAAAAAGTGACCGGCTGTTCTACAAAATTTACCCTTTTTTGACACCAGCGCTTCTACCTAAAGGAAAATTCACAACATGGGAATTTAAAGTTCTTCACCGTCTTATGAGTAATCACACCTACGATAAGGTTTATTTTAAAATGATCAAAGTCTCCTCCTCTGACATCTGTGAAGATAGCAATATTACTGATTCTGCCGAGCACATTATTTTTGAGTGCAAGAGGTTTGACATCCTTAGACAATCTTTCAATATATTTAACCTGTATAACAATTTATATGAAATTTTTCGTGCTGGTAACTTTAGGCATTTGAAGCAACTGACTGCCTTTATTAAATCAGCTGAGTTTTCATTCTAATTTTACATTTAGTATTTCTATTACAATCACGAATCGCTTACACTTTTTCTTGTATCGGCATTATTAGCCGGATCTTGACAGTACAGTACCAAGTACGGTGATTTATGGATTGACAGCGGAACAGAGCCTCTCATTGCAAACACTCTGCCACATCAGTCTACTTATGCTCAAATTTTTTCATCAATCGCTCTCAACTTCGTTTCTGGATTATGGATCTAACATTAACTTAACTGGTCCAATCCAATCCAAACAAAAAAAAAAAAAACTAAAATTCTTAAGACTGAATTACCAAGTTTAGTTACAGTTACTGATGTAAAAGTCTTTCTGCTAACAGGCCTAGTCCATGCATTCATACAAACCAAAAAAAATTTATCCAAGCTGGGAAGAAGAATACATAATTACTTTTATTGGAATTATTTTATAAGAGCATTGGCAACCTGCCAAAGAAAAGAATAAGAAACTGACTTTATACATTCTCGGTCGTCTTTCAGTGGTATACATTTGGAAAATGCAAGAATTTAGATTCGAAAGCCATAGTACTGGCAACCACTGTCCGACAATCAGCTTAGCTTTTAGAGTACCTAAAAATGGTTACTGGTCAAGAAATTTCTTTATCACAAATTCTTAGTTACATGGACGTTGAGTTAGAATGGACTAAGTCAGTAGGATTTGTGGCTTATATGTCCAGGTAAAAGAAAAAATAAGCAGTAATTATTTGTAAAAAATGTATGTAAAAAACAATGAGGGTAATATTTTAAGTCTAATCGCAGATTATTGAGTTTTTTAAAATGTAAAAATGATGTCGCAAACTTTGCCTGAAAGAAAAATATTTTAGAAATAATATCGTGAATTAAAAAAATAAATTCGTTTTTCTAACAAAGAAAGTTAGTTTCTCGAGATGGCGCACATTTTTAGCTAAGAGAGATCGAGGACGCGACCATATAACTTGAAAATTCTTGAAGAACTTCTAGTACCATCAAGCCTGTGATATCTAAAAATTAGATGCTCAGCAGACTCGACAACATTGAAAACGTCGTATAACACGAATCATTTTAAATATACTTTATTATAAATTCATCACTTAGTTGTTGAAAGATGCGGCTAGGAATTGCCCGTGTTGCTTCATTGGGAGTATATTTGAAAGGCGAAATTGTACCGTCAGATTGAGCCCTTTTTGCATGAAAATCAACATTTTTATTTTAAAAAAAGCCGCTGTGACCAGGTATCCAAATAAGTTGCGAATCATCCACTTAAGATTCATATAGCATCCTGCTTGTGGCAACAACAACGGCTGGCAAAGATCAAAAAACTTTTTAAATAAATCAGTTTTGAAACGCGACCGTTTAGATGACGATTAGCACAATGAAAATATGTTGAATCCTATAAAAATTTTTCAAAATACCATATTATTAGTGCTGAAGATCTCTGCTGTCGAAACCCACCAAACAAATTCACAAGCCTAAAGTGATGTTGCTCCATTTTATGCCAATTGTCGGTTTTAGTTTCAACGGTTTAAAAGTCGTGCCACGAGTTGCCTAAAAACGATAATTTTTGGCCACTTCTTGAAAGAGTTGTCGAAAGAGATGTTTTGCCGCACCTAACGTACGCACCATACATGGCGCCTCCTGAGTGCCACTTGTTCACATTGCAAGAGAATGGCTTGGTTGGCACGCGGGTCCATAAAGTTGAAGAAGTACGAAAATTGGTCGCTGCAAGTTCAGTGCAGGAATTCAGCAGCTATGTAAATGACAATGGAAAAGATTAAGGTCGTTGGGAGCAAGAGGTTTTAACTCTATTGGCTGGCAATAGCCAATTGTATGCCATGCCAGTGCCTTGCTTGTGGTCACAAATAAACGCCTTTAACTTTAGGAACGACTAAAGAGGCGCACAAATTAGATAAGTTTTCAAATAATTGCGTTTTGTAGAATGCAACGTGTTGAGAAAGTTTGTGCATAGTGGACGGAACTAATTTCATTCGTTAGTTTCCATTGCAAAAAAGGAAACTTTTTTGCATTAAAATTATTTCTCGCGTCTATTACACTTCGACGCAACTACTACGGATTATTTTCTATATATTCTACAAGTGTTTCTCTCTGAAACAATGTTACTTATATTAATCATTCTCTTACAAATAATGCAACATTTTCAAAAAAAAGAAAAGACTGTTGATAAATTGAGCTTAACTAGAAAATATCTTGGACCTTTTTTTTTGATAATTTATCCTAAGAGAGAAGAGAAGGACTGCGTGCATAATAAATAAATGCTTTTTAGCTAAAAAAACCATGCTGAAAATCAGCATGCATCCAACTGCCAAATACGATCCTGCAGAAAGACAAAAATAGCGAGTGAACTTAAATAGAAAATCTCTGCGCTTGCCTATTGAAAGCTTCTTGAATGCGTGCATGGTATGATTAACAAAACGATGGCAACATCTTGAAGAAAAAAATCAAGCCAATCAATAATGTTGCCTTAATAACGCAACGTTGCCTTAATTGGCAACTTCCTGCCTATCATGACCAAAAAGGGCTAATTTAAATTAAAAATCGATCATTGTATTATCATTTATTTTATCCATACATATTAGTTTAGACATTGGGCGAAAGTCGAACAATATTTTTGCAAATTATGCTATATAACATCGTGTATGCAGTAGACTAAATTAATCACATTTAACAGAACTCCATTAAAAGAGAAAATGTGAACATTTCACCTGGCTCAAGTAGGGGCTTCCATTACTTTAAAAAAATTAGTCAGGAAGCCACTGGCGTTTCGGGCACATTATATTATGGACTCTCAACGCTGAGAAAGCTTCTAAAGTGACAGTTTTTGCAATATTGATGCATCTTAACGGCAATAAGTACATTGTATTTGTATCTAATATTTATTTCATTATTACTTCTTGCATACGGTTTTTTGGGTAAAATATTTAAAGTTTCTTCTTATTAGACGATTTTTTTAAATTGCCTAACACAGCCCCAAATTTACCGTATGTCGTATGTATCTTCTTACATAATTTTTTAGCACGGTTTTCTAAGGAACACATATAAAAATGTGGTAAAGAAGGATTGCGTGTATACGCTGCATATAGGGTATTGTGTTCAAAGAATAAACCAACATTCAAGTTAAATTGCGCCGGTATATTGAATATTAGAATTTTTTTTTATAGTAGCATTGTGACAAACATCTGCGATTTTGTGCGACACAGAACGTGTTCTTTCCGATTTTTACAACGTCGGTTTTTGTTACGCAAAGAAGTTGCATTTAATTTTATTTTCGAGATGAAATTTCTTGTGCAAAACGTTTAGCATGTTACGGAGAGCCTTTGGTGAGCAGACTTTGCCGACTAAAAACTTCAAAGAAGTCCGAGAATGGGTTGAAGACGAAAAGCGTCCAGTGTGGATGAAAGTCGCGTCAAATAAATTAAAGATTTAAAACCCATCGTTTCGAAATCATCAGTCAACAGCATTTGAAAAAATGTTTTGAGTCGGAAGAGCGCCGAATTTAGCTTACTACCCAAAAGCACTGATCCCGATCGTTAAATACTCAACCATCCATATCCTTCCACAATCATTGTATTCACCCCAAGCTCAAAAGCTCACTCCGGAGACGTTTTGACTTCATTGAAGAAATACAAGGTAAAGCGCAGAACGCTTTGAAGGCCGTCCCGAAAATTGAATATAAGAACTACTTCAAGAAATTAAAAAAAAGTCGGTATAAGCGGGGATTACTTTGAAGGCGATGAAGTAGATTTGGAATAATAAATATGTTTCAAAAGATTGGAGTTAAGTTAGTCTCACTTTTTGAACACGTAGTATTATTTTATTTATATATAAAATAATTGCAATGAGGAACAAAACAATCTTTGGAAAAAGCTCTTAGTTAAATCAATGGCTAATAAAATCAAATTTAATTTAGTTGCTGTATGCATACGAGAAGAAAATGAAAACTTAAACTAAAATCAAATAAAGATCGAGTTTGTTATTAAATTTATATATAAATTTTTCTCTAGCTGCCTACTAATGCCTACTTTAATGGAAAAGTCGACGGATATTTTATTTCAGAAATGACCTATGTACGAATGGTCGGTGCGACCTAATGTTTTTTCCATTTTTTCTGATTCGAAAGAATCACGCCACTCTTCCCAAGATATCGCATAGAAAATGTTTCGATCAAATATATGAAAGCCTTTACAACGTTTCGGATCAAACATTAGTGCAATTGTCTCAGTGTCACAAACTTTTCGCATTGCACGGTTTATAACACCAGGACCATGATTGCCCGAATTGTTGCCTTTAAAATTTCTCACGAAATTGGAAACATATAATTTGGATATTTCGTGACCAAAGCCATCGGGTACAGTATTCATCACTCCTGCAGCCAAATAACGGATTGATTCAGCTCCGACAAAGTTTGGGGGCATATTTTCGATAGAACGCAACATTATAGTGTCTATGTCGAGACATGTGCCATCAACGCCATAATGTTAAATAGCGTAAAAAATCTGACGCGTGTGAGAAAACATAGCTGAAATCTCAAATTAATTATGAAAACAACGATTATTGATCCACAATATACCTGGATTTGAAAAGTTCTCCATCTTTAAGTCATTTATACATTGGTGGCAGAAGCCAACCGATCGTTCTCAAACTAAAAAATGTATAAATTTATATGCTGGTCATTCATCTAATTCGAAAATTTGTCGTTCCTACAAAAAAATTACTAAATCCAAAGGATAGAAGACTAACGAATTAACAGAACTTTTGAATAATATAATAGCATATAATAATAAAATAGTACAAAAATGAACTCAATAAAAACTTGAAACAAACTAATATGAAAATATTATCGAAACGTTTAATCCCTGCACGAGCATTGTTAACCAACTCGATTAAGTTTTAAAACAAATTTATAATGGCAAAAAACCGCCTTAAAAACTTTGTTTAAGAATGCAAAAGAAAATCGCCATCTTGGGTGAACTCGTTATCAAATTCGGATCACAAATTTGAATAAGTTTTAGAAGCCCATTCATATGTGATTTTATCGCAGCCTCATCTGCATCCTCCTTCGTTACGTTCTTCTTAGTCCCGTCGTCGAGATATTAGCTTCAGATTTTCATTCCATGTATACAGTATTTATGGGTTCATTTGCTATTCATGCTAATGTTTTTATCCGTACCAGTGTCTGTTTCGATGGTTTATATTTCTATTGTATCTAAATCAATATTTCTGAAGAAGAATTGTGATTTTCCTCCGTTGGGATATTATCGGTAACTGGTTGTTTAACTACACAGCCCACGTAGTTAGTACGTTTAACGGACTACCCATGGAGCTAGATGAGGAACTGATGATGAACGATGAGGAATTTCTTCTTAACTGACATATCTCTCCTTGAGCTCAAAAACTCGGCTCCGGGTTTAGATAGTATTCGTAACGATCACCTCAAAATTTTAAATATTGAAAACGGTTTAATCTCACTAACAGAATTTAAGAATATCCTAATTACCATATACCCTCTGACTGGTACGATATCCAAATTTTCACGTTAAGAAAAAAGAATAACTCGTCAGTTAGTCTTAGTTCCAACAGATGTATTGCCTTAGTTTCCTTCCTTAGAAAAATTTTCGAGACAGTGTTGTACTTACGACTAGAATGGCATCCCGAGTCCAAACGTATCCTCACCAATCTTCAATTTGGTTTCAGACATTAAAGATCTGCCCAAGACAACATTATCACTTCGTGCTCAGTAATAAATTTAGGCGGTGAGTTATATTTTAATAGAACATAAAAGCACCTTGCATTATTTTTGAATATATAGATCAAGCGGCGTCGTGGAACTTTATTCGATATTAGAGAATAAAGTAAATATGAACAAACCAATGTCAAAAGACATTTATTTATTTATATAGCCCATGATCGATTTAGTTAGTTTTCTCACTTGAAATGTTAATGGTGTTGGGATGAAAAATTTTAGAACAATGGTAAAGCTCCATACCAAAAATTATAGATTTTTGATTGATTTGCGAAACAAAGGTTGGTCTCCTGATAAACAGGTAGACAAGCAGATTATAAACAGCCAGACAAAGATCGATTTAGCAGCAACATCTTAAATCCATACGTAAAAAATAATACATTATTAATTTCTATTTTTAGTTAACTTTTTTTCTTTGTTAATTGCATAAGGACAAAATTAAAAGCTATATACTTATACGGTAGTTGAAATAGCGTCAACCGTAAGAGAAGCCGGCTTCTCTTTTTAAATCAGATATGTTATGTTTATCTTCAGTTCAAGATACCTTTTTTTTATAATGACATATTTTTAATGACTGACTCGCATTAAATCTTTCCGTCCTATAGACTGGACATATCTTTTATTAAGGTAAGACCAGTTTTAAAAAGCAATATACTTTATACTCTTTCCTTTCTTAAGTCTATGTTTAATTTATCTGATATTTAAAAGTGTCTTCATATATGTATTGCGTTTGTTTTCAAGAATATCTTCAAGAATAGCTTTTGAATTTGTTTACTTTCTTCTTTTTGTGAGATGTTATATCTCTATGGTATTTTTCTCTATGAAATTTTTCTTAAACGTTAGAAGGTCATGCCGGGTACGGTTTTTAATGAAATGTAATTTGTACCATTTTTTTTAAATTACTATTTGTTATTATTGAAGACAACTTCTTACTAAGTAAAAACAAACAAATTTTAAAAAAGCAAATTTTTCATGTATATATTTCCCTTTTTTTCTTTTCTTCTTTTCTTCTTTTCAGGATTTAATACATATTTATTTATATTATTATACATATTATCTATATTATTACATACGTTATTTAATATAATATTGTATAATAAAATGGTCTTCATACCTAACGCACTTTTCAGCGACCTATTGAAAAGTTATCCAGAGTTGTGGGGTCTAGGAAAGGGATACGTTTCTTGGAAGATACATGGTAGTAGGTTAGCTAAAATATTGACAAAAATCTACCTAAAACGACTGGACAACTCGGAGGGGACAGGGTACACGGATATAGGCGCGTATGTGTGGTACAAGCATAAATTAGGATTGAAAGGTGCTATCGCTAGAATTACCACAAAAATGTTAGCGCCCGGGGAAGTACCGGTAGAAATCGATTGTGGAGAAGTACAGATGGACATAGACTATAGAGAAATACTGGTAGAAGTAGACTGTTGAGAAATACCGGTAGAAGAAAAAGAACGGATGCACAAAGACTACGAAAACTTTTTAGAATTTGCCGAAATAGACCGCAAATTTTCACAGGAAAAAGTTACAGGGGAACAAACGGAGTGACAGACGAATGAACGACCATTTAGAATAGAAAGCTCCAATATTATGGGTTTTAGTAATAATGCAAATAGATACATCAACGACGTAGACGACGAGGGACCGTCAACATCGTCGGCGGCAGCTCGGAGGAGGAAAGATAGACGCCTTGAACCCGCCGTAAATCCAGAAGGCCTGGAAGTGGAAAATGCTGGGAGAGTGGTGCCGAATATTGAGGCACTTCGAGAGGTCGTGAGGAAATTGACTTCTCACGACAAAATTGTCCAATTGCACTTCAACGAAGTGTTCACCAATAATCACGTAGTGAATTTGTGGGCAGCAGATACACTATAGAGTTTCAATTACGTCAACGAGCGCAAAAGGAACACGTGTTCCTACCAGACCGAAGTCCTTGGAACTAAAAAAAAAATTGAACATTATGCAACTGGCTGACATGATAAACTTCTGCCTACAAAACGGTCCTCGTCTTCGCCGTAAGAAGCCTAGTGAAGGCTTTTATTATGGTCATGAGCGTCCACCCCTCCACGCGTGGCAATTTAGATGCAAGAGTACTGCAAAACAATCTCAACCTGGTACAGGAGATTGGATTAGACGTGCGAGCAGTCGTTTGCGGCAGGAATCTCGCCTATAAGGAAGCGGTACACTCATTACACGCTGGAATTCTGCTGATCCACAACTATATACACCTCCTCAAAAGATAAAAAAACAATTGAAAAAAGGAAACAAAAATACGACTTTACAATTATTTTCTAAATTTTGCAACAAAGTCTGGCATTTAATTGATTAATTTCATTGTTTTGTCTTTACGTAGCGATTGCTTAAAATGCTCTGGTGCAATTTTTCCACCACGCGACACCAGCCTTACTACAAGCGGTTATTAATGAAGATCTGTACAGAAACGACCCCGAGATTGCCAACTGGACCTGGAGATCTCCACGATGCTGTTAAAATTCTTCAATTTATTTCATCGGAGATCCATATTGGGGCAAAATGCGAATAAGGTCAAAGACGAACTCCAGCAAATTAGCGAATATTTCGTGAAAGTGTTAAGAAGGACACCCTTGCTGTCGCCACAGACACAACGATTACAAATTTCGCCAGCTTGATAGAAGATTTGATGAACACAATTTTCGACTCATGCAGGGTAAGCCAGGACCTTCTTGAAGTTTTCTTCGTTAATATGTCTTTGTCAAAAAGGAAGAGGACCAGATCAGCTTTCGAAATCATACAATTGTGCAATCGTCTAAGGAACCTTTCAGTATTCCATGTAAAAAAGGACTACAGGCAACCAACGATTACCTCCTCATCAATGAGATGAGGTACGAAATTGTGGAAGAGCCCGAAGAAGACTATGCACCGTTCGGGCTCGAGTAGTTTTTCCGTAGTTTTCACAATACTCAAAAACATGAAGATTTTTGTATGTTTTAGAAATTTTATAAAAGTTTATATTTGTAATAAAGTTTAACAAAGAAATTTAATCTTCTGGCTTTTCTGGAGGTGGACCACAAGGCTGCAAACTTCTCTCCATTAAATCGAACCTAACACGTCCTTTAGTTTCATTTAAGGCGATTGCAAAATAGTTGAGCATATCATAGTGCCCCATATAGCTTTAAGAGGAATAAAATAAATTTATAAGGGTAATCAGTATTTAATTAGCGCTAACTTCAGTAAAAACTAATGATTATGATATATTCGTTGCATTGTGTGAGTTTAATTTTTTAGGTGTTTAAAATATATTCCTAGAATAAAATTGGAATACCTGGCTAGTGAGTCACGATGCTGATTAGTTAGCCATTCGTATTTGGTAGTATCAGCATGACCTGTTCCGATATATTTACTTTGCAAATGCTCTAATTGACTGTGAATATTATAACGATCACCCATCTTCCTTCGTCTTCAACTAAACAAATTGCGTAAACAAAATGCGTATAGTTTTGGTAAACAAACTTTGACACTTTATTTGAGATGTACTTTTATCAATAACTCAAGTCATTCGATAAAAATTGTTCAAGGGTTTGTGTTCGAATATAATTCGGCCCAGCATTTATTAAAATCTTGAATGGTGTCGCTGCTTCGCGGAAAATTACGCCAGTGGTTTGGATGATTACTAGCTAAATAAGCAGCTTTTTTGGACTTGATTAAAACCGAGAAAAATCCCACCGGACGCATATCAAATCGTCTATTTCATATAGAGTTTAGTGTCATAAAAATTAAACTAACTAAACTAAATTTGTATGGCAACACCTAATAAATGTTTATCAAATTTGGTTGATTGCTCGGTGTTTGTTCTTCAAAGGAAAGTGTAAAGCGAGGGATTAAAATATAAATTTGTACAAAAAAGTTAATATATATAAAAATGGCTGATGTATTAGATATTGATAATGCTGAAGAGTTTGAGGTTGATGAAGACGGTGATCGTAAGTCGTAAATCGAATCGTTTCGAATATGTCAAATGATCTCTGTTTTTCCCCTTATGCTATTTGTGCGCGTGTTTAGAAGGTATCGTACGCCTTAAAGAGAAAGCGAAGCACCGTAAAGGACGCGGTTTTGGCAGTGAAACTACGGTCCGCGAAACAATACACCAGTATGAGCGTGTACGGCATGAAGATGATGACGAGCTAGAACCGGGACCACAGCGTTCTGTAGAAGGATGGATATTATTTGTTACCAATATACATGAAGAAGCACAAGAGGACGAAATACAGGAAAAATTTTGTGATTATGGCGACATAAAGAATATTCATCTTAATTTAGATCGTCGTACCGGATTTTCTAAAGGTTACGCACTTGTAGAATACGAAACGCATAAACAGGCTTTAGCTGCAAAGGATAATTTGAATGGCACCGAGATTATGGGCCAACCTATACAAGTGGATTGGTGTTTTGTCAAAGGTCCGAAAAGAATTAAAAAATCTTCGGAAAAAAGACGTCGATGAGTGAAGGATCGCATTTTATTTTATGTAGAATAAAGCCGTACACGTAAACAGTATATAAAAAAATATGTAACAATGAACTTTTATTAGTTGCGTATGTACTTATTTCATTTTCTTTTGATGCAACAAATGCCTTCTTAAGGCTTGTTGTTTTTCACGAAAGCTTTTTTTGCCCTTAGATCGGGCCTTGTGCCGCATCATAACGAAATTTTTTCGTTTGCGTTTCTCGCGATTGGTTTTGGAACAATCGGGATTTTTGCGGCCATCTTTCCAACCATATTTTTCGCGATCTGAGCGCCCATCTTCAACCGTTTCCAAACGTGATTCCTTATCATGCTTACGTTTCTTATAAATCATCTCGATGTTATCGAGCTTTACTAATTCTGAATTTTCTTTTTCCAACGGCCGTTTGCGCGCATTGGTGACTGTCTTTTTAAGATTGACTGCGTTAATGCGTTTGAAATCTTCATCAGTAAATATACGAGTTGACGCCAATTCCTTGGCAGACTCTTTTTCATTAAGCTTTTTAACATCGGATGGAATCGCAGGTGATACTTTTACGGATTCCTCTTCAATACAATCTTCGTCAGAGTCTTCGGTACTATTATTGTCATTTTCAATTTCCAATTCACTCTCCTCTTCGTTGTCACTACTTTGTGCCTCGCTGTCAGCTTCATTTTCGCTGTGCGATACGTCCACCCATTCCCCTTGATTGTTGTCAAAATCACTACCGTCATCACTGTCGATGTTAATGATTTTCGAATTTTTTAGCAACGCCTCGGCTCCCGGTACCGTGTCGTGTACTTGGATTTCACCATAAGCCCGTGGTTTTAATTCAGCCTGAGCTTCCGTTAAACGTCCTCTGTCTTTTTTGTGCAGCAATGCTGGCAATTGTTCCCGGTAGAGCGTTATTAATGACTTTGCAGCCATCATTACGGACTTATCCTTATAGCTTTTATACATAGCTAAATCTCTCAATAAATCTTCGCCCATAGCCAAAGGACATCTTTGACAAATTTCGCGGGTAGCGTTCAAACCAATAGCCATGGCATCTGAAGAGTTACGTTCGGTTATGAAATTATTTGCTATTGTTTTTAAAATGGGTTCTATCACATCCCCAGGCACTAGCTCATGAGATGCCTGAGCCGCGAACTGTAAAATTCTAGTTACTTGTCGCTGATGTGGTTGCATAAATCTTGTAATATATGAATAAAAAGAAAACAAAAATAGTTGGTGAATACCAATTAAACGAGATATTACATCCAGGTGCATAAGTTTTACTTCAAAACGTTCATTGCCACTTTGTAATTGTTTAAAGAGCTCTTCGGCGAAGCCTTGAGGATTGTGTATTAAATGGATCGCAGAAAAGTTGAAAGAAGGAGCCCGTCCTTTCTTTTTCTGAGCTTTTACAGCTTGTCTCTTCAATTGTTCCAATTGCTTCTTACGCTTTTTGGTTTTTTTATTTACACGACTTTGTATTAGAGCGCTTTTTAAATCTATATTATCCTCACTATCGGAATCATTAGAACCGACACTTTCCTCATCACAACCCAAAAAGAATTTCAAGGAAGCCACCATAACCTGTAATATCCCGTTGTAGAATAAATCAATTGCTTCGGCATTCTAAAACCATACCTTTGTCATCTTTGAAAAACAGCCCTCATTTGCAATAAAATTCACAGTCCGGGCATCATTCCATATATCTTTTCTATATAGTTCAACCATAACATCTAAAGACATTTTAGCAGCTTTTGGGTTAGCATCTTTTAACATTGAATACATAAAATTTTGCAACGTGGAATTTAGCTTCATATCTTTGTGCTTAGAATTCATATTCTTGATATCGGCTATTATGTGGTTTTGAAGAAATGTCCTCAAATGTTTGTCTGGACAACGCATTAACTGAAAACATATTTCCAACAATTCCAAGGCAGGAATGAGGCTTTTGTTACGCATTAATATCAAAGCCTTAACAAAACAATTGCGCATAGTAGGATCTAATGTGGTAGCATGATTTTTCAACAAATCCACCAAGTGCTGAGGAAATTGCAAGCATTCAGCAGGATAACATTGAGCTACCTTGAAAGACAGAACATTAAAAAAAAAATTCTAAACAAGATCATAATGCTTTAATTTAATTTAATACTTGCGCTATGAACATCACTAATTCATCAATTTTTTTATTTTCTTCATTTGGTTTTAAAGCAAATACTTCCAAGCTATTGAGAAAATGACGATATTGCTGTTGAAATTCATCTTTGTATGATTCCGGGTCACGTTTAATTAGGTTTTGTAATTGTGGCAAATTATCAGGTAATTGATTATTATGTCGCATTTTTTCTGTTTTGGAGCTTAATGATAATTATTTGTTTAGTCAGTTTAGCAAAAACACGTGCTGCTAATGTACACTCTACTGCAAAAAGTCATATGTTTTAAATGTAAATATACAATTATCGTAACTATCCTTCAAAACAAGACATAGAACGGTTGTATTTCGCTCGCATACGAACAATACGTGCAATTGTTTCTTGAAGAAGTGCGGTTAAAAGTGCACGTGTGAACATTTTGATAAAATCATGTATTAAAAGATCATATGTTGTTTATTATCCATCACTCGTATTGAATATGTCTAAGCATTACGATCTTGTTTAGAATTTTTTTTTCTTATTGTTCTATCTTTCAAGGTAGCTTAATATTATTCCACTGAATGCTTGAAATTTCCTTAGCACTTGGGGGATTTGTTGAAAAATCATTCTGCTACACTAGATCCTTGTGTAAGAAAAGACAATAGAAAACAAATAAATCCACATTAATAAAATCTGCCATTGTGATTTAAAATATAAAGAAATAAATAAAATTACAATTATATATTATAAATAAATAAAATTATTGCATTTTTTGCGAGATCATTATTTTTATTTTTTTTTTTATATTTTTCGAACAACAGAATACATAGTAAATACGATGGTACTCATACCTCATGAAATTTTGAGCAGATTGTTACGTAAATTCGGTAAAGAATTAAACATGGTAGTAACCGTTGACATGGTACGTTTTTTTGCTCCCTTAGAATACGAACTTTTATTACCTTCCTTATTCATGGGGGATACGTTCCACAAAAATGCCGCGAATACAGAAACCGTGAATAAATTTTGTTAATTTAATTGTAATCGTTAATTTATATGGGATTTTAGAGGATACATTTCTAGGTGACAAAATAAAAAAAAAACAAGTATATAGAAAAATCAATTTAATTGAATGCGAATGTGCATTTCGTTTTTCCCTCTTTAGGCAATTTGTTATTTGGGGAAATTACTTAGCTGAAATGAAATTTGGGATTTGGGATTTTCGCAACAATACTTTATTCATTGAGTAATAAGTTTCCTTTCATTCTGTTTGTTTACATTTTCAATAACCGCGAATAAAGAAATTTATAGCCGCAAATATGGAAATTGGTCGCATTTTTTTCATCTGTGAATAGAATCTGCGAATAAAGGAAGAGCGAATAAGGAACTTTTACTGTATATTAATTGAATAAGCGGCTTTTGTGAATAGTTAAAACGAAAAAAAATTTTTTACCACCTAAATATTGTCTTCAAAAACACTGCTTGACCCTGTTTAGCTTAATATAGTGTAAACCGATTTTTATTTGAATAAAAATATCAAAAGTATTTTATTCAAATAAATGCCGTCAAGTAGCCTAGGTAGCAGTTGCTATTTCTCTATAGAACTGTTTAATCTAAAACTCCTCCTTAATTTCTCGCTTTCAAAAGTATTTTCTTGGCTTGCATTAGACATCGCTTGCCGAACAATATTAAATCCTTTTCCAAACAGTTTTAAAGTTATTCAATCTTTTACTTCCAATAATAAAAGTCAACTAATTTGCATTTATATACATATATATAACATATCACCCAATTATTGTTAAATGCATACGGGTTTTCTCACGAAAATCGAAATGTTTTTAATTATGAATCCAATGGTTTGTTTTGTTTAGGTATATATGCATATATATGTGTGAAATCAATTTCTTACTTTCTCTACTAATAACACCAACCGAAGCAACAACTTAACTTTTCAAGCAATGGCCGACCTAAGCAATAAAGTTTAACTAATTTAGAAAACTTATTCGAATCCATACCCAGGTGAAATTATTAGATTCTTTCTCCGCCTGAGTGGCCAAGTAGACAAGAGTCTCGACTAGCTACTCAATGGTCGTGGGTTCAAATCTCAAGTGCGGTAAAGTTTTAATAAAACCGATAGCCTTAGATGCTAATGCTTTAAGGCTTTAGTCTTAAAATTTATTGTCTGGTTAAATTTATAATAATAATAATAATAATAATAGAAAATGTTCTATAAAATAAACATTCTGTAAAGGAACAAGTAAAAAATTGTCTAGTTCGGCAGGTAATACCGTCGAGATTATCTGCCATGTCATCAAAAAAGATTAGTTGATTCGCTAAAGTAAAAGCAAAACTTATTTCCTCTTATGTAGGTGCGTTTAATATAAGTTGGGGAAAAAGAAATCCATTATTTTTATATGAACTTCACGACTTTATTTAACATGCTTCGGATTGTCCGATTTGGGTCAAATATGCACCGTTTTGTTGTACGATTTGCTGCCATTTTAAAGGTAACTTCACAATGCCTCTCTCATAGAAGTCCTGGTCTCTATTTGCAAAAAACTCTAGTAGTCGATTTTCACAATCCTCCCTAGATTCCAATTTTTTATCATTAAAGAAATTTTGCAATGCAAGAAAAAGATGATAATCGCTTGATGCCAAGTCCGGACTGTATGGCGGATGCATTAAAATTTCCCAACCAAGCTCCCGAAGTTTCTGGCGAGTCACTGTAGATGTGTGTGGCCTAGCGTTGTCCTGGTGGAACACGACACCTCTCCTGTTGGCCAATTCTGGCCGTTTCTGGTCAATCGCTATCTTCAAACGGTCCAGTTGTTGACAGTAGAGATCAGAATTTAGCGTTTGGCCATATGGAAGCAACTCATAATCCCCTTCCAGTCCCACCAAATGCATAGCAAAACCTTCCTGGCCGATTGAGATGCTTCACCGCTCTTTGACCACGATCGTTTTCGCACAGGGTTATCGTATGTGATCCACTTCTCATCTCCAGTCACCATCCGTTTAAGAAATGGGTCTATCTCATTCCGTTTGGCCAAGGCTTCGCAGATGGAAATTCGATCCATCATGTTTTTTTCTGTTAATTGTTGTGGCACCCAAACACCGAACTTCTTTTTGAATCCAGATTTGTGTAAATGGTTTAAAACTGTTTTATGGTCGATTTTTAGCTCCTGGGCGATGTTACGACTGCTAACATGCCGGTCAACTTCAATCATTTCTCCGATTTTATCGACATTTTTGACGACCGGCCTACCTGTGCGAGCTGCATCTTTAACCAAAATTGCACATAATTGGCTGTTACAGTATCGGAACCATAAACCCCATTCACAATTTTAGCCGCCTGGCTTGCATTTTCGCCTTTGTCAAAGAAAAACTGTAAAATGTACCGAATTTTTTCTTTGTTCACTTCCATTTTTAACACGCTGTAACTCACAGCTGAATGCACCAAACAAAAAACAGCAAAAGAATTTTTTTACTGCGAAATGTCACCTTTCCAACGAGCAGAAATCTGAAATTGTTTGATCGATACATTACGAGAAATCTATCAGTGCAGCCATCTACCGAAAAAATAATGGATTTCTTTTTCCCCAACCTAATATTATTATATACCGTGGTTTAGTATACCGTAGTTTCAACAATGGCAAAAAGCTGTTGTAGTCATTGTTAAATAAATGGAATGTTTCATTCAAGTCACTTTTCATCTTACAATTTTACAATTTTCTGTTATACTTATAATTGTATATATATATATATATATATATATATATATATGGCTTTTTTCTCCTTTCCTTGGCTTTTGAAAGGATATAACGATTATTAAGCGAGATAAATACTTATGAGGTGGGGAAAATAGGGCACTAACTAAGATGTTGAGGAGAAAATTTTAGTTGAAATTTGTTATTTTGGTAAGCAAATTTTACATAAGTAACTAGTTAACTAACATATGAGATGCATACAATTGAACGTCCGTTAATCTGCCATTATCGGCATTCCTCGGACTTATTGAATTTATTACTCGGGTACCCGAGCATTACAATTGCCATGATACGTTTTCATACGTCCTTTGCAAGTGAAATATTTATCAAAGCCATCACTATAGCCATGATCTTTCGATGTACACAATTGACGATTCCATACGCAATCTAGACGATAAATCAGATTCGGAGATTCATAGCCCAATAAAGTGAAAAAGTCTTGATCGCCCAAGTCACCTTTAAACATACACTTTGATGTCAATTTACGTATCCCAGTTTCTTGCAGTTTGTCGTGAAAAAGCCGGGCATGACGTATAGCAGTGAGGTGTAGCTGCACAACTCCGGAATTGGGACCCGGATAACCATGTCGCAGATGTTTTTCAGATTTTCGCATTTTATAGGTATGGGTCTCAGCAGAAAGTAAATTATATAGTTCATTTGGCGACATGTAGAAAGGGCTACCGAAGTCCGTGTTGGGAAAATATTGCTCGTTACCGATATAAAATATGACGATAGACTGGAATTAGCTCCGGCCCTAAAACGAAAAGATTTTCTTTGGAGAGACGTTCAAATTCAGCAAAAAGGAAGCGTACATCTGCCTCGAAGACTATATCACAGTCCAATAAAACAGCCCGTTCTCTCATCCGCGATGCGATGCAGACCCAACGACAGGAAAAATAAGGAATCGCTGTAATACGATTTCGGCGTAGAGCTAAAGTGTGGTGCCATAAAATAAATAAGATATTGGCTCTACACTTAAACTTGTTTGCATTATTCCTACACACTGCTTTTTTACGATGCCAATGAGTTTCTTTCGATACGTATTCAAACGAGTAACATCAAAGCCTGCCGGGATTATGGTAAGCTCGTCGTAAGGAGACGACAAGTTCTAAAATAAAAATTCCGCAAAAGAAAAACAATAACAATACCATTTTCATAAATACTTATCTAGTTAGTGCCCTCTTGACTCATTTTTTTTGAAGCAAGGAAAGCCCCGAACCAGGTGAAATGTTCGTATCTTCCATTTTGTACTGTGATCGTGGCACCAAATTGTAGACATATTGCAACATTTGCGATTTCGAAGTTCCTGGATCGCCACATAAGAATATATTGCTATGAAATTCGCTTTTGTAAGACACAGTCGTGGATCGTGGATATTTTGATCAAGAGAAATACACTTAAAAATTCTTTTATTTACAACTATATTTCTTAACAGTACGACTATTCACAATTTTTGGCAGTACTTTCGACTCAAATGTCCTTGTCCGACTAATTGTGCCTTCCACAAACATTCTGTTTATATACATTATTACAATCAGGTTACTATACCTAATTTTATAGTTTCACTTTGAATTCGTTAACCTGCTTTTCTGGCATTCGTTTCTCTCGGTCGGCAGTTGCGTGAGGCGATGCGAATGTGTATTTAGTTTCTCCCTCTGTAGGGAGTTTAATACTTAGCTGGAATGAACAGGATTTGGGATTTCCGTAACAATATAAATTTCTGACCGGAAGGTCTGCCTACCCAAGATAGAACCCCCATCTGTAACTTCTGTGAACGGAACACTTTTTGGTTGATCAAAATCTCTTGTTATACGGCAATAAAAACGATATCGGGTAAATTCAGTTAAGCCATCCGTCCCTTCTTTATCCAACCTTTGAAACCGAAATTCGCCTTTGTTTATCTTATCGACTTCATAATTTACAGAACATTTAAAATTTTGAATGGCACCTGTACGGCCAACGACTATTACAACAGCTTATGTATGGAAATGTCGACCTATTAGCTGCCAAACCGGTAATGGATGTACGAAATCCACCAGATAATGAGATGAATTATTAATATTGTCTATGCGGCGAAGGATAGCTGCATACTTCCGTTCAAAAAAGTTAATAACGTGTAAAACATACTTAAGACGATTGTTTTCAGTTTTATACATTAATATACATATAACACTTATGCAAAAAATTATTAATAACAATAACTGCTGATATTTATGCATATTATCGGGAATCTTTCAAATAAAAGTATTTAAAATAAAAGATTTTTCAATTGATTGTTTACAACGCTAACACCGTTTTTAAAGGAAATAACCGTCTTTTCATGGAATATTTGATGCTTTATGTATTGTTTTTCTTTCGAAATTGCTGTGGTTTCTTTAGTCTATGTGCTTACATACATTCTTTTACATCTTTTCTGCATGTAAGATCTTGCTAACGGCTCTGTTCATTTTCTCGTCCTCCAAGCCTTAAATACAACTTCAGTTATCTATAGTATCGCCGTGATTTTTATTGTTTCAAATATTTCCTGTTTATAATATTGTTTTCTTATTGATTGCGCGGAGGAGCTGACGCCTTAGTATGTCAATATGTTTCCGTCCTCGGTCTCCCTCCAATTTATCCCCTTCAGCAACATGAACAGCGCGGACCCAAACAAATTTATGCGGTGGGTACTGCTGCTTCCGAAGGAACCTCCTCGCGAGAAAAAGTCAACGCCTTATGTACCTCCGCTTTCGGAAACAGCGGTTGCAGGAATTCTGAGGATACAGTTGTCCATATGATTCTTGGTGACAACTCGGCTGCTCACCTCCTTGCAGGCATCTTCTTCAGACTGAGTTAGGTCCGCGACGCGCGCCTGACAGCTGCTCACCGATGTACCGCGCTATTGCGTTTCCTGTGAGCAGCCGCAGGTAGCCTTCGTCTTCGTTGCTAAGCCGATTTAAGATCAGGTCGCGGTATATCTCCCCATCAAAGTCGAACGGCGCGAATTCTACTTCCTCTTAGATTGTATTTGCATAGTCCATCGTGTTGATGAGGAGGTACTCGTTGTCGGACCTGAAACAGCTAGACCATTGCGACACGATGAAGTTCCTCAGTTTTCCCAAAACCTCCATGATCTTCACTGACTTCCTAAGTTTAAGAACATCTTCTCCAACGGGTCCTGGCTTACCCTGTATGTCTTTATAGTTACGTCTGGCTAAACCGACACCAGCTCGTCCATTAAAAGAATAAAATTTATGATCGTCAACAGCGCGTCAACAGCAAACGAGTCCACCTCTAAATACGTCTCTAAATATGTCCTCACTTCTTTCAGCACATCTCTTTGCACCATCCAGTTTCCTCTATTGATGGCCTTCCGGTGCATCACGTTCATGAGCTTCGCGATGTTGCGGATGAAGTAGCACGAGCTCTGCGCGTGGACAACATTAATGTCCACCTCGTTTGCATTTATCGAGCCTTGTTGTGATGCCGCCTGCGTATAGCTGAAGAACTGCATGGCTACGGTCCTTCCAAACGCCGAGCTATAAAGCAGGACGGAGCCGCTTACTGCCCAGAATCGGCAGCTAGACCTGTGCGCTAACGTCATTTTCGCTGCTACGTACCTGATGTCACACGTGCCTGCTAGATCATTTTCGTTAATTTTTGCTCGGAGCGCCTGTACGATGCGCGGGTAATCGAATAACAGGCGTACCTGGAGTGTGCTGCCATCAACTCGCCTCCTGCAGTATACTCTGCTTAAGAATTTCTTCAACATATTCTTATTGCACATATTTCTATCGCAGACGATAGCTCGGACGTCGGGCCCAATATCTTCCGTGAGTTGTAAATTCTCCTGTACCCTTATACTTGCAACCAATGGATTAAAAAAGCAGCGGGGATATCAAGTCTTATTCGCATAACCGCATTTGCATATCCGCAACCATGTACCCGGCCCTCTGGCCGCAAATAAACCGTTCGTCTATTTGTGTATACGTCGTCGAAATTTATTTGTACAATTTTATCGCGGACAGTTAACTTCTCCATGAGCTTTTCCAGCGCCTCCTTGCTGTTGTCCACTACTTCCGGGCTCACTTCGCGCCGCCCTTTCCTCTGCGCAGGTGCTGCGGCAGCCGATGTGGGCGGCATATCGGGATCATGCAAACTCGGACTCTCTGGCGTAGTTTGCCCGTCATAAACCTCCTGGATTATATCCATACATTTCTCGACGAACGATTCGAAAGCACTCTCGCACTGATTACTTGACGTATCACGTCTAATTGCAGTCATATCTTTCGCCATCTTTTCGATGGAGTCTCTTCGCGCATCTGCGATGCCTACTTGTTTGAAGCTCGGAATTCCTGCTCCTCAATTATTTTATACATCACCTCCGCGGCCCGCACATATCCAAGTGGAAGGACGATCCTTGTTTGAGCCGTAGCAGACGCCGCTTGATTTCTCTCAAACTGACCTGCGCCTTTTGTGCGGACCCTGAACGATGAAGCTCCTTGCTTACTTTCCCGGCCAGTTCATGGTACTGGCCTTTAATTGGTCCCCCGATGATGCCACGACTCCGGACAGTCCCGAAGCACACGGCTAAAGACTTCGTGAAATTCCTCATCGAAAGTGGTGGACATATTCGTTGGGTATGCCAGAAATAACCAGTTGCGTTGAAATAGAAAATCACTATATCTTTTCAATTTCTTTTCTATTTAAATTTTCATTAGGGTTTCTCTAAATGACATCTCTAAAAAAACCGTCTAAACTTTCTAAACATAAATAAATAGAAAAATACGCTACAGGGGAACATGGCCGACTATTAAATAACCTTTCGGTATAGACTCTCTCAAGTCTTTTTCGGTATTGCATACATCCGCAACATTTCTAATTAGCTTAAAACTTAAAGCAATAATTTAAATCGGATCGCATATACATTTTATATACTTTCGATCCGGAATTTCGCTATTTTTTCAAAGTGCTTACAACTGTTTA
>NW_023998490.1:2281494-2284661 GCF_014805625.2 Glossina fuscipes | reverse complement strand
TTCGATCCGGAATTTCGCTATTTTTTCAAAGTGCTTACAACTGTTTAACACTGTTTAAGACTGTTTAATGACATTTTATATACTTTCGATCCGGAATTTCCCTACTTTTCCCTAGATTTCGTAATTTGATGAAGAAAAAATACGAGATTAATATATTTGTTGTATTCTTTCAAAACTCGGTTTACCTAATGAAACTTGCAGGAATTGTTAAACGAGTTAAATGCTATTTCCTTTACTACTTAAAAGTAATCCAATAAAAAAAATTGCTTCTCAAATTCGGATAACCGGCTCAAAACCCGGCTATACGGATCAAAAATCCGGTTCACCAAGATAGTTTATTTACAAGTTTAAAAATTCGTACAAACGAGTTATATATAAACATAAAATTTTATACGCAGGCTAGCAAACCAGAGATACCTTATTTTATGTAATACACCCGAACAACATTCAAAGAATGATATTTTTGACTCATTTTTTTATCAATCGCAGCTAAGGTTCTAAACGTACCAATGGTAAGCGAAGCTGAAAAGCAGAAGCAACTCGCGGATTTGTTGCGGGTTAACCTCGCAATAACTCGACCACGGAGCCTTCTTAGAATATATGGCAACCCCTACCTACTCCTTTTCGATCCTCACTGGCGCATGATTATAAAGTACTGCGGCGATAATGATGCCTACTTCAATGTGCAGGTTTGACGCTTTAATATAAAAATCCAAACTCTTTTTGAAATCATCTAAAAGGTTTTTAGGATTTCCCTACTATTAAAGCTCGACGTGGTGAATACCGCATTGAAAAACCAATGTTTCAGGAGATGTTCGTTGTACCCAAAAATTTGAAT
Source organism: Glossina fuscipes (assembly GCF_014805625.2). Taxonomy (NCBI): domain Eukaryota; kingdom Metazoa; phylum Arthropoda; class Insecta; order Diptera; family Glossinidae; genus Glossina; species Glossina fuscipes. The sequence goes on along the minus strand of NW_023998490.1, from coordinate 2,283,823 downwards.
TTTCCTAGAAATTTAGAAATAAAAAGCGAACAAGCCCAAAAACAGCAAATCGTGGAAAGCTCTAAGGTATAGCGAACTAAATCAAATGTTTGTAGAGTAAGAAAATTAGATTTTATAAATTGATTACCTATCTTTCAGCTGAAATTACTAGGCTATTTAATGGCCTCGATACTCATTAACGTAGCTGGTGTGGCTATCTTTATGTATATTCGTTCCACATAAAAATACAGTTATTGATTTTGCCTTTTTGAGATAAGAAGACGTAAAAAAATGAAAACAAAAAAAAAAATATATATATATATAAAAGAAATTGTTATTCTTTTTAACGGTGGCACTACTAACGTCTTATCCGTAAGCAAAGATACGTATTTGATTAGTCCAAAGCACAACTGCCGCTTCCATATTTTTAAGAAACTCTCGATCCTGTGTGGCATTGCCTTTAGCGGTTTGTTTTACTACATGCGGTACATAAAGCACTGTCCTGGCTGCTATTTTCGAATTTAAGCTAGTCAGATAACCGAGAAATTTATCCATCGCTTTGCAGAATCGCGATTTAACATTATCGCTCCAATCGAAGTTGCGGAGAATCGGTGCGAAGACAAATTGTTGGACCTTCAGTAAACATCCGTCCACATCTTCATGCATTGTACCAATATTTATTTCGTCATGAAAATTTTCAATGCTAAAGATATAATTTGATTCTCGACAGAAATAAATGAGATCAGAAATCTATTTAAATTTACCTAAAAATTTTTTATAGCGGTATCCTTTAAAAAAATAGCGAAATTCCGGATCGAAAGTATATAAAATATCTTTAAATAGTCTTAAACAGTTGTAAACACTTTGAAAAAATAGCGAAATTCCGGATCGAAAGTATATAAAATGTCATTAAACAATCTTAAACACTTTGAAAAAATAGCGAAATTCCGGATCGAAAGTTGTCACGATTCTAGCTACTTTGTTGCCGGTAGAGCATATATATTTTCCTGACAAAGAATAAAAAAACGAAAAGGTCCCGTCGGTTGTCTACCGTCCGTCTGTCCACCGTAAGTCAGTCTGTAGTCGCCTGGCGTCTGCCCCAAATATGCACCCCCCCCCCCCCCCCTTTTTCCTTTCAGCTACAGCAGTGGCAGCTGTAACGCTTAGCCATTCATCGGGGACACAAAAAAAAGGAAGTAAACAGACTAAGATAACTTACAATATAATCCAATTGGCGCCGGTGTAGTGTCTGCCTCTTTACCTGGTTAAGTCGTTGAGTGCTGGACCCCGGGTTGTGGCCATACCTTTATGTGTTTCTCGCCTTTTTCCTTTTCTCCCCTCCTTCTATTAAACTCCTTCATTTAGATAAAAACTTTAACTTCCAGTATTGTGTGTGTGCACGGGTGTACACGCAGTTGACAAATAACAAACTGGAGTCTTTTTCTGTTTTTTGTCTTTTATTTTTATTGTTATTTTTTTCTCTTAACAAGCAAGTTTACAATAATAATGTTGAAGAACCTTTTGCAGTAATTTGGCAATAATAAAGTTTGGGAAATTTATGCACGACTTTTGCTTTTAGCAGCCTTTTTATCTGGAAAGGTTTTTTTTTTCTTTAAAATGATAAACTGTTTCATTAACGCTTTGGAACTTTCGTTGAACTCCTTTTTTTTTTTGGTAAGGATTTCTTATGGAAATCAACAATTTAACATTAAGAAAAATTAATAAAGATTACACGACCATTTGTTTATAAATGTCCTCTTTTACCAATACTTTTCTACATTATTTTCTACTTGATAAAACTTTTTGCTTCTTGTTTGACTAAAAATTCTGTATTGAACGAAAGGTGCAGCCATTATTCTTGACTTGCTTCTCCTTCCTCTTCTTGTGCTTCTTTTAATTGTTCCACCTTTTTTTTTATTGTTTTTTTTTTGTTACTTCTTTTAATAAAAACGGTTTAGATTTCATTTTCGTAGTTTAATTTTAGTTAATTCCAACTAAAGTCACATTGATGTCATTCATTACAAAAAAATCTTCACATTGGTTATTGTTAGTCCTTTTTATCACACTTGAAGGATAATTTCAAAAAAAATTATTTTTATTTATCCTTTATTTATCCGAGCTTTTATGAAAAGCTCGAAAATACGTCTGAACTTCACCAGATGCCAAATAGTTCTCCCCTCTAACTTGAAATTAAAACGCAGACAGACCTCTCGTGCTTACTCAATTTCCCTCTTCTTCTTCCTGTTGCTCTCTCTATAGCGGCTTGCCGCTACTCTCACACAAGCAAGCAAAGATCCCGCAAAATCATACGATTTCTTGCCTATGCTTGCAAGAGCAAAAGGGAAAAAAA
>NW_023998490.1:2223484-2271494 GCF_014805625.2 Glossina fuscipes | reverse complement strand
CATACCAGATAATACAATTAAATCGGTAGAAGTAAAAACAGCATTTCTATGTGTTTTTAAAAATTGCGCGAAATACCTTTCGGCATATTTAGCATTCTCAATACTCGCAAAGCTAAAAAGCATATCAGAATTCTCGCAATAATTTCTTGAGAAAGCATGCTGGCATCAGCAGACCGTTTGTCAGGGCAATAGTCAATGAGCAAAAATCTTTCAAACTATTTTTCCGTAAAAAGCGTAATATATTCGAGTCAAAGAAACATTTGCCATAGGAGAGAATGCGTAAGGGCAACGTACCAACTTCATCAAATTCAATTGACCTTTGTATTTATTTGTTAATTCCATTAGCTCAGAGAAAGTTGGTTCGATTGGGAATTTAATACTTTTGCTGTCTCTTATTGTCGCTTCCAGGTTCTCGATGTAATTGCGCTCTATATTTTCACTAACCAATTCATCCAGATGATCTTTAATTTTAATAATTTCAGCTATGTGAGCTAAATGCAATTCTAACGTTGTCCATAGTTCGGAGAGATAAGCAAAATGCGGCTGGAAATAGTAAATTTAAAGACAAAAATCATTTTGCCCATATAAAATGCATCGAGTCTTACGAATATCAGTTCGGATTCGACGGCAGAACGAAATTTTACGATTTCATTTATCTTATTTACAACGCAGTCGAACTTCTTCTCATTGACATCAATTAAGTATTGAGTCTTGTTAAATATTGTTTGCTAATGGATCAGATAGCGCCTTTTAACCTTTTGCTCGTTGACATCGAGAACGATAAGGCCCGCGAAGCACTCATTGCCTTTCGCTATCAATTTAATCGCCCGGTCTATACTTGCCTTTATAGCTTCTTTGACATTCTTCTTAGCCATCGCTAGATCGGAAAAGACTTTAAAGGCCGAAAAGGATATTTTGGAATGTGTTAGTTCTTTAAATAATAATTATACACACATACTGTCTCGAACACATTCCGGATCGCCTTGAAAAGCATGATCGTTGAATATTAATATGCCGCATACAATGGCCCCTAAACGTTGCAAACGATTGTATTTCTTTTTTAATATATAATTTTGTAGATCCTTTTTGCCTATAATGCTGTTCAAACTCTCTTCGGTTTTCTTTAGCAGCTAAAGTAAATGTATCATCAATTATGGGACGAATAATATGAGTTCAATTGTTACACTTCCCTTACCACGTGATCCTTCGGCGATACTACTACTACTATGCGTGGAAGCTTAGTTTTGTTAAGTTTCATGACTTTTTTGTAAATGGAAAAATTCATAAGAGAGAAAGAGATGTACGAGAAAGATTAATTGAAATCTTGAATGTGGCAACTGCCGACTATCGCGCATAGTTCCAGTATAATTCATGTTCTGATTATGAATTTAATTATCCCATTCCACAGTTACTTCCGTTAAAAAAAATGAGTGCACATAAATTACTCCCGCTTAATTTGCTCAATTTTGTTGTTAAACAAAAATTTTTATTTTTGAGTTTTTTGAATTTTTTTTTAGATATTTTGTGATTTCTTCAATTTTTCACCGCGTTTAATTTTTTTTGCAACTTGCTCGCTCGGAAGTGATACCGATTACATGTGATATACATAAATTCATTTTCTTTTTCAAGTCTTCAAAGTAAATATCACTGAGATGCTTTGTAATTTCCGGATCGCAAGATCTCCAAGCCCCATCGGGAACGCAAGCCACCTGGCCATTCGCAACGTTCCGTCACAAATTGCATCCACATCTGTGCAAATGTGATAATACCTAAAGCCAATTCTAGTTGGTCCTGAGCTTGGCTTGCCATAATGCGTGCAAGTGTACAAGTTATAAACATTTCTTTATTTTGAACAGCACATAATTACAATTGAAGATCGAAGTTGAGGATTTATGTAGCCCTACAAGTTTGTGGTGGCCATCTTCAGGGTTTCATTATTTTCGGTGATGTACAGCATTAGGGATGAAAAAAACTGTCGCCCGCGAATTTGTTGGCAAGATTCTACAGTCTAAAGTTTGAAACATTCTCTCCGCACCCTGTATTGAGAAGCGAGTTTCCGACTTTTCACAATAAACAAAAGTGATGCATTGCTTTTCTCAATATAAAAATAAAATTCCTCCTCACTTATGCGCACGTAATCAAATTTTAAGAATTTTTATTTTTTTTATTAAAACTACATACATACAATTATGCACACGCACTTCTCACATAATTTATGTTACGTTATAACTTTTATGATATCTTAGAAATGTTTATTTTATATTTATTGTATATAAATCTGTTTGTTTTTAATTCGTTTCTCTCTTGTCGTGTATTTCAAATACTTTTCGATATAAAATTAAATAAATTATTTTTTTAATAAAAATAAAACCAAAAACCTAAATTATATTAAAAAATGAAAACATACAGGATCTACGTGACATGGACATAACATAACATAACATATTTTCCATTCTTAATTTAGTTTTGATGTCGGTTTGAAACAATATATAGAGTAAATTAAGAATCGTTGCTCTCCATATTTTATTCAAGCAAATATTATTAGTATTATTAGTTTTCATATATATATATTTTTTATATATATAAATAATTATGTTTGTAATAAAAAGTCTGCATATAATTATTTTCATTTCGTTAAAAATCAAATATTTATATTTTTTATATATTTTGAATTATGAGAATTTTTTTTATTTTAGACTTTTTAGTTTAGTTTCAAAGTCATTGATAGATACGACAGTCACATCAATACTCTGAAAGGAAAACTTTTGTAAAATCTCTTAAGAGTAATTTTATGCGAAAAGGAAAAGAAAATGAATAGTAAAGAAAAATTCCGAAGTCCATATGCCATTATTTTGTTGTTGTTTTTTTTTTTCTTGATTTTGTTGTAAAAAATAGATAGGTTTGCTTTGCTGTCAGTTAACATCCAACACAAGCTATTATACAAAGTTGTTCTTAACAGCAGCCACTACTTGCTGACCCAGCTTGGCTTCCAGTTCCGGGCAGTGCTGGATACGTCGGGGAATGTTGTTGACCAATTTTAATGCCATTTGCCTGATATTTGCAATAAAATAAGGAACAATCAATATTTACTTATGACTACAAAATTTTTATTAAATAAAAAAATTATTTATCTTTTTTCCATGTGTTCAAGGGTAATTAGCAAATAGTGTAAACAATCGAGTGATTGCAAAATTGCAAAAAAGAAGTTGTTTTTTTCGTTAAGCAGTAATAACTTTCTTTTTATTATTTGTTATATTTCGCTTCCGAAATTTTCCGCGCTTTTTCCATCACTTTCACGATTACTCTACAAAGACAGTACGAAAATTAGTTTTCCCCCTTTTCAATTAAATTAAATCTTCCTTAACGAAAGTTGTTAGAGGTTAAATAGGGTTCAAAGTTCCAAGGAACAAATTTATGGCAATAGAGTAAATTTTTGAAATAATTTTTTGAGTATTGAGTACACGTCCTTTCAAAACGCAGAAGGTTACCTTTGATATAAGATGCAATTGTAATATTAAGGTGGGCGAATTGCCTTTCCACTGCTATTATTTACTACGTGGAGGAAGATGATAAAAAACTACACCTCTGCGATCCCAGCAGACGCATGCATTTCAGATAATCTTTTCACATGCACTCATTGTACTGCCACTTAATTTTACTTATTATGTTATTGCAATTTCGATTTCTCCAAAGATGAGATGACATGACAGATTAATCAAAATAAGATTCCTTTTATTGGCGGACCGGAAGAAAAGTAGTTGTGAACGTCTATTGAAGACTATTTGTTTCACTCTCACCAAAGTATACAAAACTCTATTTTCGTAAGGATGTTAAGTCCCGAAGAGAAAGCGATAAAAAGGCTTTATGGCTTTTGACGTCTGCAGTCAGCAATCTCTTAAATGACGTGATCCATAGGTCCTCTCGGGTGAAGTTGATCGCTTAGAATGTTCGACCATTTCGCGTAAATTTTTCTAAGGGCAGGAATACCATCCAGATAAAGGTCTTGGTTTCAAATATAGACGTCTGGAGTATTTACTTAAGTTTTTTCTTCAATTTTAGTTATATTAATTCTCCTCATGAGTTCATTTTTTTACGCACGACGGACTTAAATCCATTAATAATATGATTGTAAAGATAACCTGAGCACAATGAAAAGTCCCTTGTCTGGCAAGAATTTTTGCAATCACCCCGGTATCGGTTATAAACAACAGAGCTAATTAGTTGCCAACTTGGAAATTTAATGCTCAAAAACGTAATCACTTACCTCATTATTGATATCGAAAACCCCTTCTTGAATTTTTTCATATATCTCTTTTGCTGTATTAATGAAAGCCTCCTCCACATTTGCTGCAGTGCGAGCTGATGTTTCCATAAATACTAAGCCGTGTTCTCGGGCAAAAGCCTCACCCTCTTCTTTTTTAACTTCTCGGCGTGATTCCAAATCGCTAAAATTGGAAGGAATACGCTTACAATTCGATTTTGCGAATATTGTGTGTTCCTTAATTATCAAATTGATCCTATAACTATTAACATTTACAACATATTATAATAAATAATAACTACTATATAATTACTATATAATGAGGCGCAAGTATTTGTATTAAGGTTATTAATATTAAAAATAAATTATCAAAAATCCGGAGATCAATGAGTTTATAGTGGGGCACAAATTAACTTTCCCACGCGGTAAATAATGCTGCCTTGTTTATTGCATAAGTCAGTATTATTCACGCATAACTTGTGGAACTGAGTAAAAAAGTTATCTTCCGTGGTTGGATGAAATCAATAGATAAAATTTGAACTATTTTTTTTGTAGAGACTATAGTTGGCTAATCGAAATCATCTTTGGATTAAAAATGTACAGCCTCTTGATGAAGGAATTCTAGAGTGCAATGTGCACATTCTTATACCCACAGGCAAAGGATACGCATTATATTCGTTTTATTAAAACAGAGGTAAAACTGCACAGACCGCCTAAAGCATACATAGTCTTGATCAAGAAATAAATTTCTAAAACGATCTAAGAATGTCCGTTTCATTAGTTATATATTTCATATATATATATTTTTGATTCCAAGTTCTAAAATAGGGTTTATTGCCTCTTGTGATGGCCTCGCGCGCAACTTTAAATGCGAACTGTAGCCATGCAAAAGTGCATTTCCAGCTTAATCTTTGTGATGGCGTATGCCAACAATCGATAGAGAACGAAACGTATGAGCTTGGAAAAATCGGCTAGAAATCTTCAAATGACCAACAAAATATGGAATCGTTGTAGCATTTTATACGTTATAGTATATTATAATCTTTCTGCAACTAATGGCAAACTTAAACTGTTCTTGAACGTAATCTTTCTTAGTCGTTAACTGCTAGAAAGAACATCTATTATGCGGGCGTATCAATTACCCCATCAAAGGAATGATTGCACTGAAATTTTCGCAAAAGCTATATCTATTGTTGTATAGGAGAGTTCCGAGTAGTTCATGCTCGTTTTAAATTGGTGTATCCATTAACAAAACACATGTATGCCACATTCCAGCCAGCACTCTGAGCGTACAAGAATGAATGGCTCAACGAACGTGGAAAAGTAGATTTTGTATCTAAGGCCGCTCAAAAGTATATTCACAATCGGTGAGCATATTTATTAGTGTTGCAAACGGTAAGACAAACTTAATATATCGCCCAACCTCAGCTATTAATATATATAACATATCAATAAATGACGGACTGTGTATTTTAAATGCACAAATGCATTTTTAAATTTAATTTAGGTTAAAAAAAGATTTGCGTGTTGCATTATAAGCGCGCTACATTACTCGCTATATTGTATCTCGAAAGCTCTATTTATTTATGCCAGACTGCATAATTAGGTTAATTACATTTCACTTGATCACGCAAAAACTGCGTTAACACATATCAATAGCTGCTGCATAAGACGACGTGAACGAGATAAGGAAGAAAAAAATCATGGTGGTTTTGTGCGTTTATACATTTAAGGAATTAACAGTAGGCATAATTTTACTTGTATCTTTCTCTTGCAATTTTTGATTTACCTTTTATTGCCTATCAGCATTATAACCATATTTGAGTTTGAATGTTGCCTGGCATCCTCTAGCCATGTAGTTAAGTGATTAAACGTATCACGTCTTGTGATATCGTAAACCAGTAAAGCACCAGCGGCTCCACGATAGTATGAACGTGTTATAGATCTAAATGCTTCCTGTCCGGCGGTATCCCAAATTTGTAATTTAATCTGTTTACCATCTATTGTTATCATACGGGCTCCAAATTCTACACCAATTGTTAAATCGTGCACAGGCTGGAAACGTTTATCGGTGAATTGCAACAATAGACATGATTTACCAACACCTTAAGGGGAAGAGAAAAACAATATAGTAATTTTCATATACTCAATGGTAACTTTTGGAAATTTAAATTCATTTTAAAAAGTAATTTCTTTTTAAAGGTTTCGTTAACCTCTAAGAGTATTTTGATTCGGCCAAGCCCACCTTTTCGACGCAGTTATTACTCAGACACTTGAAATACGCACTGAATGCACAAGTAAAACGGTTCGCGCACCACCTTTTGTTTTAACTTAGTTAGTTAAGCCACTTATTTCAAAATAATAAACAATGAACGCAATAAAGCAATGAACGTACCATGCATCGTATCAGAAAAAGGGATTGGCTTTTTTTTTTAAACCTACCTAGTTCTATCCACTCAGAGAAATAAATATGAAATAACGTGGAAACAATTCCAATTAATCTTTTTCCACTGCCTACGAAATCGTTTATAAAGGTAAAAAAGTCATGCAAGCGTGAAGGGACTTAATGACTCCGTATTCGAGTATGCATACAAGTTCGTAAAGGCTAAAACGAATAAACACATAACCCTCGTATAGTACGACGGCTTTAATACGGTTTGCAAATTAGGAGATATACTTCCTTCTACCGTCAGTAATAATGTGAATAATAATGCAATCTGCCAAGCCAAAAAACTTTAAAAACCCTAATGTGTGACTAATGTTTTTATTAATGTTTGCTGTATCAACAGCAAGAAAAAGAAATAATTAAAAAGAAATATCATCAGCGTTATAATCAATTGATCATGTCTGTCTGCCGGGATATTATTGCATTTCGTCAACTTCAAGGTTGTCCGTCCTACCCAGAACCATAATGTTCTGCACTATACGGTGGTTACTTATACCACATTCAGTTTCGCTATGTCAGTTTTGCTGTCCTGTTGGGGCTGGGCAATTTAGTACCTTCATATTTCTTTAATTTATTTAACACAATACTAATATAACATATCTTTAAATATGATTTTGCAAGTAATCAAGTCACTAAAGTAAAGCAGCGAACGTAGTAAAAAAATACCTCTTAATAGATGTTATTAAAACACTGAAGGGCCAGGCTTTCCTACCACATCAAAATGTAACTTATTACAACTTGATTACACGAAACGGCGAAAAGGTTGAAAACAACCCTACCTCTCATTGCTTATGGAGCATATAAATATGAAAATTTCTCTGACCATATATCATAAACGCATACATTAACAAGTATTGATTTTTCCTAGATAACTCTTTATCTGGTAACGTATATGAATAAACACCTTTTGCTATAGCAAACAAATGTTAAAATAATAATTTTGCATAATTATTTTCTTTTTAAAACTGACACAAAAAAAATCTTTCTTAATTAGGATCACGCTTGTTCGGATTTCTACTTAAAAAAACAAAAAAACACCATACATTACCTGTATCACCAATAATAATGTATTTGAATAAATAGGCGTAAGACATTTTAATTAATTTTCTTTGGAAACAGTATAATCCAATATATATATTTATAAGTTGGCTATTTATCACAAAATGCAAATATTTTCTCTTTATAATTACTGTTTTTCTTCTTTTGTTCTACAATATAATTTTCTCGCTACGCAATTCGTTTTAGTTTCCTTTAACTTTATTTTCTGTTTTCTTTGTACTTATGTGTATTATTGCCAAGAGTCCAATTTAATGCAAATTAAAACATATGATTGCCTAAAAGTAGGAACAGACATTTGAATTTATTCAAAAGAGAAAAAGTATTACAGAAAATGACATTATTTAATGAATAATTTTATTCATTTTACATTAATTTTTCCTTTTAATTTTTTTTTTTTTAAATATTATTATTATTATTATTATTATTATTATAAACTCAGCCAGAGAATAAATTCTAAGACTAAAGTCTTAAAGCACTAGCATCTAAGGCTTTCGGCTTTATTAAAAACTCTACCGCACTTGAGATTTGAACCCACGACCATTGAGTTGGTGGTCGAGACTCTTGCCTACTCGGCCACTCAGATTTAAGCCTTTGCTTTGCTTTTCGTTAGACATTTTTATTTTAAGAACTTTTTCTAGAACAAAATTATCTTTCTTGAGGAAGCGGTATCGAGGCATGCAATTGGCCACTTGTTTAGAAATCTTTGTTTTGATTTTTGTTGTTTACAATTTTTATATATTTTTCTCTTAACAACAGTATTCAATCGAATAAATTACGAAACAATTTAACTATCTTATTTCTATCATGTATATTATACTATCATATATATTAATTTTGTTATTACGATCTTTTCTTTGTATTACATCAGAAAATATGTCCAGTATATTAAAAATATACGGCTGTTGAATAAAAAAAAAAAAAATGTTAGAAAATGTATAGATATAAATCTATTTTCTTCTACACATATGCTGACAATGTACCATAGAACATAAGATAATGACAAGGCTTCCTTACATATTACCGTTCATTAGAATTGGCATTTTTCTAACTACATACTTCCTTTTCATTACGTCGGCTATTACTTTTGAAAATCCTAAAATTTTATTGCTGCTTACTGATCATAAATCGTTTAAATCACATATAGTGCTTGTTTGAAATCGTAAATGAATCTAAATATTTCTATTTTTACAAATATGGGCTTTAAAGGCAAGTAACTAAAGCAATAAAAATTAGTGAATTCAATACATAAGTATGTTGCTTCTTTGCAAATAAACTAAAATAAGTTGCCCTTTTCTTTGATAGTGTGAATATAGAAATATAAAAACTCTAACACACCTACCGATTAACGCTGATACAAATATTTTTAGTTCTCGTTTTTTTATTTGAAATATTTTCATGTTTTTATTTCTTTTATAAGTTGGCATCATTGCGCCAATCAAAAGAGAAAACGAGAAAAACTGCCTTAAACTAAGAAGAGTTTTTCTCTTGTGTGTACTGAAGTAATTTGTATTTTATAAAATTATTGATTAAATGAGTTTTTTTTTTTGTCTACAATTTTTACAACACATAAAATCACACCAAAATCTCTATAGGATTCATATATAATTTGAATAAAAAGTAAAAATATATTTGAGACAACACACATAAAACAAGCCGTCCGTCACGCATATCGTGAGGGCCAGAGTGTGGAAGGTGTGAAAGTATTAAATTGAAAGGAAAACATGAAGATGGCCGACGGTACGACTATTGTGCGTAGAAATAGACCAGGAACCAAAGCAAAGGTAAACTTATTTTAGGATTATTCTTTATGTGGCAAAAAAGTACGTATTTGACTTTTTGCATTTTAGGATTTTTGCCGTTGGCCCGATGAACCGTTAGAAGAAATGGACAGCACACTAGCTGTACAACAGTATATACAACAATTAATTAAACGAGATCCTTCGAATGTTGAATTAATATTAACAATGCCAGAAGCTCAAGATGAGGGTGTTTGGAAATATGAACATCTCAGGTGAATTTTATATGAAGAAAGGGAAATTAATTGTTTACTTACGTACTCCATCCTTTGTTTTTCTCAGACAATTTTGCATGGAATTAAACGGTTTAGCCGTACGTTTACAAAAACAATGTTCACCATCAACATGCACTCAAATGACTGCCACTGATCAGTGGATATTTTTGTGTGCGGCACATAAAACGCCTAAAGAATGTCCCGCCATCGATTATACACGTCATACATTGGATGGCGCTGCCTGTTTATTAAATAGTAATAAATATTTCCCCAGCAGGTAAGTAGCAATATAGGTAAAATTTATTAAAAAATTCTCAAATCTCATTCTTCAAACCATTCATTTTTTTGGGCGTGGTTTATAATTGGCTTTAAATTGCAGTTAGCGGGACTTAAACTGAATCTTAGGTTCGGCACTCACCCCCCAAGTAAACATGTAAACATTTTGCACATTGAAATCCTAGTATTTGTTTCATGCCAACTATTTTAGCATCAAAAGGGGGTTTAAAAAAAACCGCAGACGGTACGCAAAATTTTAGATTGATATTTTTCATAAAGGTTTCAGGCAGTTTACAATAATGTATTAAAATTTTTTTTGCAATTGTTTATCAATTATTGGCGGCTTTGTAAGCAAGAAAATATTTGTTTAGGTAACGAATTGTACTTATTCACTTAGCACCACTGTCCCCTTTTACCGCATGCGGTCCTATCTCATTCTTTTCTACTTTTTTCTCGTTGAAGTAGAAATATTGCCAAAGAGTGTGCTGAGAGAAGTCTAAATTTGAATAAAAAAAAGCAAAAACAATATACGCGTCAGTGTACCAAATTTCATCAAAATATCTAAAAAATTGCGGGCTGTAGGTTAAACACAAGAAAACAAAGCAGATGAAGAAATTGATTCCGAATCGGTCGGTATAGTAAAAGATAAATTTATTTCAATTACTTCGGGGTATCGCATACATCTGCGCAAAGTTGATGTGCCCTTGTATCTCAAGTGGCGTAGAGTAAGAAAACTTCCGAATCCAAAGGATGAAACCTGGTGTCTCATTTATATGAATAATTTCGAGCCGCTTTAATATAGAAACTGATTTTGACTGTTTTGAATGAAGTAATAATAAAAACTCATTAATATTCGTCGTGAAAAGATGAGACTAGACGCAGATTGATCTGTATAGGCCAACTAAGTTTTTATTAGTAAGATCTGAAACTCTTTTCCATTAGAGCTACGCGACACCATAAAACATGTAATCATTCGGAATTATTGTATTATTTTGACGATATTTTTCATCTATTATGGAAATTGCAGTAAGATCAAATTGAATTGGGATAAATATGTATACACATATATAAATGTACATATACTACTAGAAGTACTTTTATAGATCTTTTCTAAATAAATATTATACATTAACGGCAATAATGTCGTATGCATTCTCGTTATAAAGACGTTTATCAAATTGGTGAGAAGGTCGTGTTGTCAAGTACATGGCCATTAACAACAAATTGTTGAGAGTATAAAAGACTGTTGGGATTTTTTAGTGGTTACTTCTTTCATTACTTTTACATTCTTAGGGTACGAGAATTAAAGTAGAAAGTAGAAATTTATCGCAGATCAATGACCTATTGCACATACTTTAAGTTTGTATGTCAGTTTCTCTTAAAATATTCAAAGGTAGATTATAATTTTTAATCTCTAGCAGGAATGGATCTAGCCATGGTTAGAGAGCCATGTAAAAACCAAGGCAAAAATGACTCTAATCAACCCAATGAGCCCAAGCTTTCAGTTACCAACGGTTTGAGGTTTAAGAGGCTTATTATCAACGATTAGCTTAATAGCGCAATATTTGTTTAGAATAACTTGCCAAAATTGTAAAACCCTTTAAAAGAAATTTGTAATGCCCGAGAAGGTTCGCCGTCGTTTCTTGTAGATTGCGCGTGAAGTCATTTACTTTGAATTTAGAAATTGTGTGGCAAACGCACACAAGACGGCACAAAAAGAAGAAAGATTTCAGTTAGCTTCAAGCAAAATGCTATACTAACTTACTTTCTCTTAATAATAATAATAATGTGTTATGTATACTAAAACAATAAGGCAACAAAAGAAAAAGAGCAATGGAAATGAATATTTATTATCGATAAAAAACAATTGTATTTGACTATACATACTGTCTGCGTGAATCGACATCATAACACCTAAGCTTGATTTTTATGGGGGTTATGTAATTTCCCCATTCATTCACTTCGAGCGCCGATCACTTCTCTTAGACGAAAGTGTGAGTAAATCTATTTTTGTTGAAGTAAATAGCTTTCAATACCGTAAACTTCATTCAATTTAGTGAGATTTGCACAAAAAAACATTGTGTTAATGATTAGCATAAAATAATAATAATAATCGTTTTTTAAATTTTTCTTTCATTTTTCATTTAAGGGTTTCAATAAAAGAATCGTCAGTCACCAAGTTGGGTTCGGTATGCCGTCGTGTTTACAGAATTTTTTCGCATGCTTATTTCCATCATCGACGTATATTTGATGAATTCGAAGCCGAAACTTATTTATGTCATCGTTTTACGCATTTTGTCACCAAATATAATCTCATGTCTAAGGAGAATCTTATCGTACCAATTAATGAGGAGGAGAATAATGCAACACCCGGTGAAAGTGAAGCTTAAAAGTTTTTTCAAAACTACAATACAAATTGCATATATCATTCAATATATAGGCGACATAGAAAAAGAAAACGACAAACTTTAGTGCTGGTGCACTGGTTATAAAAAAAGAAAAAAATATATAAACCATTCTCCTTGTCATATACACGCATATATATATATATAGAGAGAACCAATCAACCAATATTAAGTTATGAGAAACCTAAAGGACATCACAAAGGCACACATAAACCTAATATAGTAAAACGAAAATTATTTAAAATAAATGAGCAAACACAAACACTCACGCATCGGAAATGTTTATATATTCTCCACTAATAAAAAGAAGTCATTAATTGGTTTATAAAAAGAAAAAAGTTACGAAATAGGTAAAACCTTCATTATTATGCAAAAGGGAATAATTATATTATATATAGAAAAGTGTATACAACAATCATAAGCGAGAATTTCATAAAACATTACATTTAATTAATATTCATAACAACAAAAAAAAAAAAGAAGAAAAACTCTTACATACGGAAAAGAATTATAAAAAAGAAAGAAGATAATAAAAGTCTATCAATATATAAGCAACTGTAAAATGAGGCGTATTTCCATAACCATAATTTTTTTATATAACAAAAAAAGAAAAACTAATATCTTATTTTGATTATAATCAAATCAAATCCTTAACACATCGTAGCACGTGTTTTTTTTTATACACGAACAGCTTCTATGTATTCGAGCTTAGATTAGATGTTTGCTAAAAGAAAGCCAAAGTTTCAGAAGAACAATGGCCAAGCCTTCGATATGAATTACGATGAAATGCATAATTTTTTAGAAGTGATGCTTCCAATCGGAGAGTTTGAAATGAAGGAATGAAGAACTGTTCGTAAGTCTCAAAACATAATCCAACCATTGCCTACTAGATCTCCTTGTCGCCGAACTACTTTTTACTCGGCAAAACGAGTTTAGATAGTCTTTATATTCATTAAAATTGCGCCAAATAAGTTCACCTTGTAATGATATTCTCCTTTATTTTCCTCTTGAATATACTCTTCGATGCCAATTTTTCACTCGAACGAATTTTCATTCGACACTGACAAAAATGCAATACATTGTCGGCAGTTATAAACACAACTCAGTCCGGAATATTTTAAAGGCGATGCTACAGATGATACAAATTATCTTGAAATATGTCGTTTAAAAGTAAAATTACATCAAGACAGCTCTAATTAATTCATTTTAAAGTCGATACTAAGGAATAATAAAGAAACGCTGTAAACGTGACTTGAAAGCAGTAAAAGCATGGCTGATGGAGGCCGGATACGAATAACTGCTTTTATTATTGTTGGTGTTCTATGGAAGGTAAACGTTGAAAATCAGTTGATTAAAAATACCGCATAGTAGGATCACGCTATCGCGCAAATAAAATTTTATTGGATCAACTACTGTGAAAAAGAAACGGGGAGCAATTATGCAACATGCCTAGGAAGAACAGGTGAATCCGTTGAAAGTGAAGAAGTTGTAGGCTTTCAATCAGATAATAACCATATGGATATGCACGATATGCAGGCCTTTTTGAGAAAGAAACTTTTCTTTTTGTCTTAAGCATGTAACTGAAAGTATGACATTTTTTACTTTATCTAACAATTAACTGAAAGCCGAAATTTTAGCAAGCATTAAATTAATATTTAATTTAAAAGGAATTAAAATCATCTAAATCGGATGAAGCTGCACGTATGGCTGGTTGCTTTTCAGTAATACCCTTTTATGTATCCATAGACTCACTGGTGCGCTCTGCACTTACATTCGGTTTCGCTTGATTTTGCGGTCTTCTAAACTTTGGCTTCTGTTGATTACTCTTATGAGATTTTTTTTTCTGAGATTTTTCCTGTTGATCGATATCTGAAGGGGAGGCATTATTACTGTTTTGGTTATTGTTTTCATTTGTGTTGGTGAGTTGCCGTTGTTCGCTTTGTGGCTTTGGTCTTCGCCTGTTTTGATTCGGCCGCCTCGACGTATTATTATCATAACGTTGTCTATAATTGTGTTCTGCGGATGTTGACGGCGTATTATTACCATCGCTAAACCAAATGTCTCCTTTTGTATTCGGCTTTTGCACACTAAAATTAATGCAAAAAAAAAAATAATTTCAAAAAGTTTTATTAATTTAAAAATTCGAAAACAAATAAGTGAGCGAGTTCAAAAGATGAAGTACAAAATCTCAAGATGAGATCAACTTATTAGTTCGTTTTTTCCATTTGAGTTAAACAAGTAAGGAGCTTAAATTCGGTCGGAACCGAATCTTTTATACCCAAATACATTTATCCTAAAAAATACAAAAGAAGGAACAAAATCTTCATGCTCTATAATGAGGAATGGGCGCGGTTCATTTTTTCTATTTTCGAAATGAAAATTTTCGTCGCATAAGCGTGCGGGGTTTGCAGGCGCATCCTTGGAAAAGTATGCTTTTGCAAATTTGTAGGCAATGCCATTATTTCGGACAGACGAACAGGCCGACATGTTTAGGTGTTTTTCAAATATGAAACTGGCCAAGAATTTGTATGTTTCATGGGGTTTTTGAAGCTTGTTGCTGCGCGTTATAAAGGTATTGAAAAAACAAATAAAGTTTAATGCTCTATAATTTTGGGTAGGCGTGGTCAATTTTTTCCATTTTTATGCACGAACGCTACAGCATCGCCCATAGAATGTGGGCTCAAATTTTTGTAGATTTATTTGCTTTATTTTATGAGTAATGAGCAAAAACCCAATTTTTTATTCCTTTTGAAAAGCAGAGGCATTCTAAGTTTACGTGATGCTGTGGGTATCTCCTTCGATCGATTTGGCCCATTTTCAGTACCAACTTGTGCGTAACAACTTCCAATGTTTCCGCCAAATTTTAAGTCGATAGTTTCATTTCACACAGACAGATGGACATGCTTAAATCGATGTAGAATTTGATGCTGCTTTGTGGTGTCCGTGATGCTTGATTTTTGTAGCAATAAGTAGGTCAACTTTATATTATAACGATTGATCTAGAATCACTCAATAAATTTGTCTGTCCGCCGTGTCTTCTTGTATTCAACCTAAAGGTTATAATTGTTGATATATCTGGATGAAATTTTTTATACAAGTTTCGACATGTTGAAAATGTCTCGAATCGTCGTGATTTTTCGGCTTTTTTCCATATAACACCTTATTTTAAAAAGTCGTTATATGAACGATTGCATTGAGCATTAAGTGATTTAGCATTAAATGATTTAAACGGGCTGTGTCCCACGACAGTGTTTTTAGTTCTTTAAGCATGCAAGTACGCTATTTCCACTCAAGAAAATTAATTCAATACTGAAGGTTGAAAGAAATGTTTCTACTTTTTCTTTATCTCTTTTTTTATGCTCACAAATGAACAAAATGAACGAACTTCCCTTTTTCTACATGGAAATATTCATCATAAATTAAATGCAGTTATTGATCAAATAGAAGAGTAAAATTGATTTAGTCGTTCCATCTGTCTCTACAGCTGTTAACCCACATTCAAATTTCATAAACAAACTAGCCAGACTTGCCTTGCTGCATATACCCTTTTCGGGATTTTTGCGCCACGTTTAATTTCTTGGTTTTAAAGTTTAAATGTTCACAATGCTGTTTCTAAGCGTGTACCAATGTCAGTAGAGTTTTCTATCATGTACCGAAAACGGTACACATGGCGTGTAAATAGCAGTTCGTCACAAGCAGTTTACCGGGAAGTTCTTACGCTATTTTTACATTCGTTACTTTAATTTAAAAGAAGTCAGACAAACAATAATGGATTCTGATAGCTGCAGATATTTGTCCAAGTTCGTTACATACGTGATATGTTACGTTTGTTGTTACATTTGTGGAACCTACGTTAAGTGTGTTAAATTTGAAATGCTGAGTGCAATATGTGCGCAGAATTTGCACGCAGTAAAGACTAAAAGGCTAATGTAAAGGATTTCATATTCGCGTTAGACGCGAATTTAAATGTAAACTTATCAACTGTGAAACTCCATTGTAAAAAGGCTTGTCAGCTATCAAAGAAAAGCGAAGGATTTTATTAGCTGGCACGACAATCAGACAGGCGGACCAAAATTCTAGATAAAATCAAGAAATGTTTTTTAAGAAAGTTCTATTAGCGCGACCTATTTTTTCTAGTTTTATAAATCGTAAGAAATACTTTTGTGTTGTATTAGCACGGACTGTGCTGCATTGAGATGGATGCATAGAGAGGTAAAGAGCCTTTAACAAGCAATAGAATGGAAAATTGGAATATTCAGTGCAGTTTTAAAGGCATGTTTGCTTCCAAAGCTTCAGGCCCACATTTTTTCAAATGTAATAAAAATATTAATAAATATTTTGCTAAGAAATTATTTAAAGTATTACGTACTCATGCACATCATCATTTATGGCATCTAGGCTCATTAGTATATGAATGGAAGGTATTTGACGAATAGCAACAATTTCCTCTAAGCCTTCCATTTGAGGCAACCAATGTTCTTCTACCCTGAAAAAAGAACCATTGAGAAGGTTATGGTTAAGCATTCCATTGAATCGTTTCCTTTTTCTATGTATAATTACGTAGCATAGCAGATGCGCGTCACTTGATAAAGAGGATAACTACGTTTTAATATTTCAGCGCAGGAGATAGTTTTTACTACACCGCCCCCCTGGCCGCTCCACATTACAGTACGGTGTTCACCTTTGTCTAAAACATTCTTTGCATATGTTATCACATTATTGACTTTTGTGCCACCGTTGACCTATAGGAGAAATAATGAAAAACGTTTAACCGCACTGTACATAGTCGTAAACAAAATACTTACGTGCATCCAAAGGAAATCCTTCTCAACTGACATACAATCTTTAAAAGGCAATTCAGACTTCGTTATTGGTTTTTCAATGTTTTCACCTTTACGATAGTGCATCATTTTTTAACAACAACAAATTGTAATGTGACCAATACTTTACTAAAATTAAAAATTTAAATAAATACAATTAAAAAGGAAAGGAAGGTCTTT
Organism: Glossina fuscipes; assembly: GCF_014805625.2. NCBI lineage: Eukaryota > Metazoa > Arthropoda > Insecta > Diptera > Glossinidae > Glossina > Glossina fuscipes. The sequence goes on along the minus strand of NW_023998490.1, from coordinate 2,254,036 downwards.
AAGAAAGACTGCATCAAACAAAATACCACCAAAATCTTTTAAGCTTTACGCTTATTTGTCTTGTAACACTATTTAAAGTTCGTTGGTCGATTATTGAAATTATATTACCTTAGTAATATCTTTACTTATTTAGCTGAATACTTTTTATTATATTTAATAAATGCTTTGCCTCACTAATTGAATGAATTTACTTCAGTTTTAGCTTAAACACCGGACATTAAGAAAACAGCTTTAAGGCTTTCAGTCTTGAAAATTTGAATCAGAAACGCTTTGATTAAAATAATATTTCTTTGAGTAAAAGATAAACAGACTTTTCTTTTTAATTGCATTTTAAAATTCAATTAATAACGGAATCGGGTCAACAATTAACAGAATAAATTCTGTAAGCCTCAGCCATAGTCGTTAACAAACGTGTAAAAGATGCTTTATGCATACACTTGGAAAAATTGTATTCATGATAATACTCAATGATGGTGTTCGAGATAACTCGCATATTGGGCGAACTATTACTGAAAAAATAAGTGATATTCCAGCAAAACGGGAATAAGCTCTGCATGGGCTTGCTGGACATGGTCGAGTTTAATATCTCAAAAACTGTGTAGTAAAGAAAGTTTGTGACTAAAACACGTCACACCTTATCGCGGTTAGACCTGAAGCAACCTTTCAATAGAAAACTGAACAAGTTACGAGCTGAGATCAGAAGAAGCCAATCGGAAGCTAGTTGGCTTCGATTTTCGCAAAACCATCTTATTAGTATTGGGCATCGAAAATAAACTATAAACAAGAGATTTTGGAATTTATACTGTTTTCGGAGATATACCTAAGAAGCCATCTAAAGCTTAGTATACAAGGATGCATAATAGTATCTCCCAGCAGCAGTAAATATGTGCTTTATTTTCTTCTCTTTAAACTTTTTGGACGACCTAATATTTAGTTAAAGAATTCATGTTACGATCAAAGGTCAAAGGTTCGTATTTGTGAGAATTTTTTCAAGTGCGTTGTGAAGATGACGTAGTAGCTCGCAGCTGTAACCAAAACAAGTAAGAAAGATATGTTGACATTGAAGCGACAGTTGGATACCCACCACCTAAGATGAAAATATGGCACTCGCGACGTTTCAAATGAACACATAGGTCACTTCTAATCCGAACCCGTGATTTTAACATATAATGATATTTATAAAAACCTTGTTAATGATAAAAATCTATTCACACTAACTGTCGGTACTGGTAGTACTACTACTACTAGTTAGCTAATACTACTAACGTCGTTAAAGCCTCTACAAGCTATTGTTTGGAACTGGCCCATGTTAACTTCCAGTTTACATCTATGCAAATTATCTAAGCATTTTCTCTCTCATGTCACTTTCTGTGACCTCACGATATTCGTCAAATAAACAGACGAACAAGACGCCATAACTCAATTCAATTTTTTTACTCCGAACAAGTATAGATATGTGTGGGATGATAACATTGAAATATACTTCTGTATTGCAATACAAGAAATCTCGGAAAACAAGAAAATACGAAAAAAATAAATCATAGAACGTCCGTCAATTGATTGTTTAAAAAATAAAATGTAAATAAGCAAACACTTGTTGAGTGAAAGATGTATTCAAATGGCACGGACTATAAATTGGCAAATTTACTCCCGCTTCGTAGATATGCTAAAGCAATCAAATACATAATTGCTGTTCTTATTGTTATTATTATTATTATTATTATTACGTTACACACAACTCAATAAGATTCAATACTTTTCCACTTTATTGAGTACTAACCAAACCGAACGTCGTGTGTACGTAAGAGGTCGTGCTTGATTTATTTATTAATAATGCAAAGGGTTTTGGTTGTTCCCAACCTTTGCTTTTCTGTACAGACTTCTATGACTAGTCGCTCACGAAACGCTGCCGGTGCGTGTGACACGCCTAACGAAGAGGAGGAAAAGCAGACACAATTTTTTGCATGAACTTGACTTAAATGCGTAAGCATCAGGTACGTTAGAATAGACCTCTACACAAGCAAGGTTTTCTAGAGGTGGCCAGCATGATTGATACTTCGGGCATTATACGGGTAGCGCTAACACAAGTTTAAAAAGAATTTGGTTACTGGACAAATAATGTTTATCTCCCTTTGGCCATAAGAGCACTTGTTCACAAAAGTCACGCAGTCCATACTACACTGATGTCTAAGAGTCGAGAGCCAGTGTACACTCTCTCGTCAGTCATTACTTTATGAGCCTTTTCTTGAATGCGGTTTAGCAGTAGCAGAGAAGACTTCGCCCATACGTGCAAACGTCTAATTGCATCTGAAAAGCATTTCGTACTAATACTAAGACATTTGCATTTTCCAGCTGTGTAAGAAATTTTCAATTCTTTGCATGAAAAGGATCCATTCTTTTAAAACATTTGCTTATATAAAAGCTATAAAGATTTCGTTTCTAGCTTAAATTTCTGTTAACTTCGGAAGAGTTAAGCCTTAGTTAGATTTAGTTGCACGAAATTGATTCGCGTTTGCTTCAAATCATGACCTGGCGTTGTAGAACTTCGTTACCGATTTCATCAATAGTCTCAATTCTTTCATAGCACTTACTAAAATTATACGCGCCGTTTCCAACCGATAGAAAGGGGCCACCATAAAGAACATAAGTGTTTTCCAACTACACCATCCTATATATGGTGCTGTTTTTGTAATGCGATCGATTAACATCTCTTGAGCCAACTAAACTCACTAAACTAATTGAATCAAACAAATTTTACGGTTCTTCTACATGAAAACGAATTAACTAAATGTTTGTAAGTGCTTGAGATCGCGAAGAACATTCGTTATCGACAGGAGCTGTTGTTACACGATTCATTTATAGTATATTTTCTGTTCCAATCTTTTCTGTTTTTAACTATTTTTTATCATTCTTCGTTTTTCGCTTGAGTGGCCGAGTAGGCAACTGATCGCGACTAACAACTCAATAGTCGTGGATACAAATCTCAAGTGCGGTAGAGTTTTCAATGATGCCAATAGCTTTAGATGCTGCTTGTGCTTTACGACTTTAGACTTAAAACTCATTTCTCTAACTAAATAAGAGAAAAAAAAATGGTCAATAGAAACAAATTGATTTTCTGAAAAACCTACCTACAGCTAGGGGTATTACACTTAAGAAAAGCATGCAACGTACGTAAATTTTTGACGATTTTGAGAATAAAAGCAGAGAGAGAAGAGCAAACGTTTAAAAATTTGGGCAAAGTGCGCAAAGGGAATGGCGCCAAGGTCAAAAATTTTGGAAATGTTAAAACGATCAGTACAGAAATATTCATGTCCAAGAAGTACTTCGCTCTTGTATGCCAATGAATCTTCGTTCATGAAACCTCTCTAAAAGTTGAGTGCAAAGATGGTAAAGTCTGATCCAAGGGCACGCCCCCAATTAAGACAACATTGAAAACATTGTTTGTCTCCTTCTGTTTGTTTCTTGGAAGATATGCTCTCGAGATTATTTTATTATCTTGTTCTTCGTTTTTTCAGACTTGATAATAGTTTGGCGAACACTGTTTTAATGGCAGCATATTCGCGTATCATCAATAATAGAGAACTTGTCAGAAACATAGTCGTGTTATAAATTCATATCATAAAGATGCTTAACATTGTATTGGAAATGAATGAAATAGAAAATAACGTTTAACTAACTGGATAACGGGCGACTCCAGTGTAGGAGTCATGAGAAACTCAACGTTGTTTTATGTTTTGTCATCAGTAGAAATTGTTCATAAACTTGCCCTTCTTGTTCCAGAAGCATGAGTTACAGAGACAGAGTAGTACGTGAAATGAGGCCACATTTGCGCCTAACTCCTTGTTAGTTCAACAAAAATTCCCACCTCGTACTACTGATTTAATATGGAATTGCACGGGTGAAAAAAGAAATTTTTTCCTTGACAGATATCTTTCAGCAAATCCAAATTTTTGATACATTAGCATTACTCCGTGATGTTGAGCCCGCATGCCCAAGCTTTTGATTGCTCCTAATTCATTTAGTCGATTAAACGATTGCCGAGTAGCCGTAGTCGCCACCATCCCATCGTTGATTACTTGGAATTATCATTGACACTTTCGCCTGCAAATTTGTCGTATTCTCATTAGTCACTGTATCTTTGCAATTCATTGGCAGCTGAATGTCAGGAAATATTCAGGAAAAACGGTACAGTTCGCTTACAATAACATCGTACGAACAATGCATTGGAATCAGCCATGTAAAGTTGTTGTGGTCGGAAGCGAAATTATCTATTCAAACAATTTGAATAATTTAAAAGTTAAAATGCCAAAACAAGCTGCAGCAAATAGTGCAACGTCATCTTAAATCAAAAGGGAAATTACATTGTCCTTGAACTAGATCTATTTAGTAATCATTCTTAGCATGCACTGCAATGAAAATTTTTTTGATATATCGCAACTATACCACACAACTACGTACTTTATTTTTTATCGACATGTATATGCGAGCAGGTGTAAAAAATCAATTATGACCGGTTACGTCATTTGTCGTATAGGGTGTACTAGGACGTAAGTAACATCAACAAGACCTTAAGATAAGCCCAGTATTTATTGCGCCGATTGATTCAGAACATGTGTACCCACCTGTTTAATCTATCGGTCGCCATTTTTTAGATATTTTGATCAAATTTGGTACACCGACAAGTTTTGGCCGCGAAACGAATTCGATTGAAAATAGGTAGGATCGGAACATTTCTACGGCCATTTCCCTCATAATGCCTTTTCGTGGAAAGTTTGTTATATGAAAAAAGAAAAACAAGTAAGAACATTATATTCGCCGGGGGCTGCATCTCGCATACCCACCACTATGTTTTTCGCATTCTATTCACCACGTTGTTTTATTTGATGCCCATATCGCTAGTATTATTAAGAAAAATTTATTTGCGGCGTCCACAATATTCATTTTAAAATGAACCCATTTTTAGCCAGATAATGTACTTTCATTTGAGGAGTGTAGCAAACAGTTTTAAAGATTTTGTCTTCTTTCAAAAATTCTTGTTAAAAAACATTGAGTTGAGTTCAGTTTACGCTCCAATGCACGCTTCTGCTCTGATCATTTTGACCCATTTTCATTACCAACCTAGATGCAGAAACTTCCAGTGTTTCTACCAAATTTGATGTCGATATCCTCATTTTTGCGACCAGGAGAGTGCCACCAACACACACCACGCAGACACACACATGGACGGACATCGCACAAATCAACTCACAATTTAACGCTGATCAAGTGTATATATATACTTTATAGGGTCTCTCAAACTTTCTTTTGAACGAAACGAGTACACCCCCATCTTACAATGGTGGGTATAAAAATTTTCCACTTCCAACATATGTCGACAAAAATTGCTAAGCACTACTATTTCGGTATTGTAAATTGTTGTGATAAATTGGGAACGGATGGACCGATGATTTCCACACGTCAGATACAATCGCTACCACGAAAAGTGAATCTTCATATAAGCTATAAAGGTGTGTTTTTTCAATATTTTACAATGAAAATTGGTCCATAATAATAGTTTTACTTTAAAATTAATGGTAGAAAATTGGGGTGTGATCCATGATAGTGCTATTTTTTGGATTTCACCCTATACAAGGATTCTCAAGAAAATTGGTAATGAAAATGTATCTGTACTGATAACTTTCATAAAAATCAACAGTTGGAAATTTGGATCACAGAGTCTATTTTTTAGACCTCCCCATACATAGGGATTCTCATGAAAACTAAGTTATTATACGGCAAGAACCAAGATCAGAAATAATGAAATCTTTGGCAAGTAAATTACTTTCGCTAAATTTTGATCGCGTCACTTTATTTTAGGCCCTCTTGCATATATGGGCGCCCACAAATGGTATACCTTTAGATGGAAAACAAGCGTAATTGGAGAATTGTACCAAATAAAGGGTTGTAGATCCTGACTCGGTTTCTGGAAAATAGTGCTTACATCGCAAGGATAGTAAGCAACGTCTTATTTAAACTATTATCCATCGCTTCTCAAGCTTCTGACTGAATATGAAGTCAGCGTCTAAAGAAAAAATCATCTTTTGACTGCACGTAAGTAAGCACCCATTTTGGGAACATCTGGATGACAATGGAAGTGCTGCAAGATAAGGCATCGGTTGAAATGCAGCAGTGTTTGTGCACCTACGGTTTAAAGGTGAAAACAGCAGAGGCATAGTGGTGGCGTTCGGTACGATTCAGTACTGGCTACGTTTCCTCCAATTACTTTATTAATAAATTTAGAAAGGTTGAAGGCGTCGGATAACTAAATCGTACGAGGGTGTAAGTGTTATGACTAAGTGAAGGTGTTCTGAAGTTAAAAGGTTAAGCATATCATTAAAAGAGCAAAGGAAGAAAAAGCATTTAATGAATAGAAAAAAGGTAATTATTTGCATGCAAACACGTTGTGTAACTAGAGAACGGCGCATTCTCGGAGTCATGTCTCTTTTTGACGGTTCAAGCAACTTATCAAGAGATTCGTTAATTTTCGATATAGGATATTAGGATAAAGTATGGCCGCCAGAAAGGAGGATAGAGATAAAAGAAGATATGCATTCTGCATGTTCAGTACGATCATAATAATAAATGATGAGTATTGAATAACGTCCTATTTTTACATAGAGGTCGCGTTCGGCAATCTCTCCCGCCCGCTCATAATATAGAAGGGCCTCCAAAGTATCTTAATGTTACTGAGATATATGATCGAAAATGCTTTTGCGACTGAATCATATTGCTTTAAAGAGGGTTGTCTGAACAGATTAGCGTCCTTCTCAGTAGATCTATGGCATATGTCATACCGCAGCTCCGCTAAGAAAACGTTAATTCCGTCCATTAAGTTATATTCGTTAATATTCTCATGAGGAACAACTATGAGGAACAACTATGTTAAACCTACGAAGTTCTTGTAGAATTTCACCTGTGGAAAAAGAAAAAAGATTCTATCATGTGAGGAAATGTGATGCCTAGTGATGGTCTTCACAATATATTTTGATTATAGCTTTGCAAGTCAAGTGTACAGAAGATCTCACGAGGAGCACGCTAAATATAGAGAATCTCCTTTCAACTCTCAAGAAATCGATGGAAGTAGCTTTCCAGAGACCGGTTGCAGTTCTAAAGCATTTGTCAGTTGCTACGTCAAACTTTTTATTGGGCCTCGAGATCCATCCATAAATTGTAATATCCTGGGGAAAAATCAACATAATCAGAGATGGACAGATGTTTGTGGCAGTGATCAGAAACATTCCTCTTAGAGCATCTTGCACGAAGCAAGATATTGATTTTACCAAGTTTGAAAATAAGATAAGCAATATGTTCACTTCCTAAGATTTCTTTTTGTGTCATTCTTGCTTCATATTCTCGAACGGGGATCTAACCGTCCGCTTGAGCATATAAAGTTCTGCTAGCATCGCCTTTGTCCACTTACGTGCAGTATCGCCGTCTTGTTAAAAGGGACGGTTGCTCCTATATTTTGAGTCGAATTCCGAATGTCTAAACCAGTCATGTGGTTTGCACTTCCTCGCGAATGCCGGAAGCAAAGGGAAAATATTGGATATAATCCTTTGGCGGATGTTTCTCCAATGTTCTGGCCAGGATCTTACCCTTTTACTACAGAGCTATAGAAAGAGTTGGTCCTTAGATTCCATTGTCCAGGTCAAATAACCTAGAATAGTAATCGTCAATTTTAACGAGCATTCGTCGGTCCGTGCGAAAGGAGTGGAGTCAGATAATAATTTCATTTATTTATTACCACCATAATTAGAATTATCTCTGAATACTTTTGCAATTAATCTCTTGGTGTATGAACTTACAGATTGACGTAATTGAGAGAAAAAATGTATAAAAAAATGTTTAAGAATATTCTTCACTTAAATCGATTAGAGCTTAATACTCGTTTGCAAGTTAATGCCTATTAAACGCATTAAATAGAATTAAACTGTCTTTTAGGAAATTGTAAACGTCTCATGAATACGAAATTAACAAAATTAATGTTAACGTTGACGTGATGTTGGCAAAATGTTTTTACGCGTAAATATTATTTAAGTATAAAATCATAATTTAAATGAACTATCAACCAACTGTTGATAGCATACGAGTTGTTATGTGCTATGGGATTGCTTCTACCTTCTACAGCTTGCATCCTTCCGACCGAAAAGCATAACTTTTCAAATTCTTTCACGGCTGATGGTAGTGAGTGATATCGTCATTTTCATTATTGTTGTCGTTTCACTTTTTATCGGTGGTTAGTTATTCCCCATAAAGAACTTTTGAATTAAATACTGCACAACGATAACACCCAACATAGTCTTAAAGAAATAATTCAAACCAAGCAAAAAAAATAATAAAGATGAACCCTTAACTCAGCACTTATAAGAGGAAGCTGGTGTTGTGTTGTTGTGTTGTTGTGTATGAATGAAACAGCGAGAAGCTTGGAATTGGTGAAACAACACCACAAAATATTTCATTTATTTGTTAGCTGGAATGATGACAACAACTATTATATAATTGTTTGTGGGTGGGAGTCTATTTACCTTCATAAGCCTTAAAAGTAGGGTTTCCCATCAGGAAAGGCCTGCTTTCCTGTTCAGGAATATCGTGGCATAAGTGTGTTTAAGAAATTTTTAAAAATTTGTAAAAAATAACTTTTTTAAGAAGGAAATAATGCAGTCATGAGAGGCAGTCTGTCATCTCAGAATATCCACTAATCCAACACCATAAGTATGAGGTTTCAGATTTCTACTTTAATTTTTGCAATCGCAATGGCCGACATGGACAGACAAGGCTGGTTCGATTGTTACGCCCAGTCAAGAATTTGGATAAGTTATGAAGCATATGACAATTCAGTTTGACAATTCAATCAAATTTGCAGTGATGAGTTATTTTGTTCCCCAGCCATATAAAATTTTTCCAACGAACGAAGAGAGTTGATTATAACAGAAACCCTATTATGAAGACAATCTTAACAGGATACCGAGGTTACGTTATGGCGAATTCGCAGAACTGAGATCAGTTGATTTCCTTCGTTATTATTTAACGGTAAAGCAGTCCTCACATAAAGGAATAACGGTTATCTAAAATAAAAACTTTTACTGGAATTAAAATCATTACACATTCTGTAAGTGAAATACAGGAAGTGAAAGTGCAACGCATTTAAATTGGGCCAAAGTCTTTAATATCCGAATACATAAAACGTTACTAGAAGGAATTTTTTCGCTGATGTATTATTAGCGAGAGCTTCAACGGTGATCTAATCAGGTGGATACAATTTTCAAGCGGTTTCTTTTTTTCTTTTTTTTTTTTTCTAATCAAAAAAGAACATTTAAAGAAAAGCAAATAAGAAAATTATATTCGGCTGGGAGCGAATCTCGCATGCCCAAGGATTGCATTAAAATCTTTGACGGCCCATGGTTTTATTTATTGTCATAAAAAAGTGAATTCGGTAAAATTTATGCAAAAGTATTGTGAAGAAAGATTAATTTACGACGTCGTGACGCCCTTAGTTTAGAATAAACACGCTTGCCTTGTCGCGTTCTACTGCCCAAGCCCTTTTATGTGACATCCATGGCAATGGTACTATAACAGAATAATTAATTCATTACCACGCCCACCACACTTAATTTAGAAATAACACATTTGCTTGCTACTGCCTACTAATCTCCAAGTGCTTTCATTTCATATCCATATCACAGGTGTTATTAAGAAAAAATTAATCCACCGGGTCGTGACGTCCACTATATTTATTTTAGAATTATAGGCAGACAACATATCTTCATTTGAGGAGTGGACGAAATATGATTAATAAGAATAAAAGCTCAAGAAAGTGAAAAATGGAAATTTAATCACTTGTTACTCTGGTGGGCGTGGCGGGCTTTTTTCGTTTTTGTACATAGAAACTGGGGTTTTTCATAAGGTAAATGGGAAAAATTTCACTCTTCGCTCTTTTATAATTGTTGAGTAATGAGCAAAATTCCCACAAAATTTTGTTTTACAAAGACGGAGTAACGTTCAGTTTACGCTTCACTGCGGGTTTAGGATCCCTTGACACATTTTCAGTAACAATTTACTCGCAAAAATTTCCAAAGTTTCTAAGAAAATTGAAGTGGATATATTCATATTTGCGATCAGGAGACACACCATACAGACACACAAAGAGGGGCAGACAAGGCTTAATCAATTCAGAGCAGCATGCTAATCAAGAATATATACACTTTATAGAGTCTCTCAAGCTTCCTTCTGGCAATAATCTCGACTAACATCTAGAAATTTTCACATCCAGCAAAAGACTAATTCTGCTAAGACTATTGATATAGCTCTTGTTTGCATTAAAATCGAACGATTTTTATCAAAACAAAATCGATGTTTTTGCCTGAAGGTAATCGGAATCTTGTCAGAATGCTTTAAAGTTGTCATTTCCCCTAATTCAGATGTATTCCGGAAGGCAACTTCGAAGTTTGCCTTATTAACTAGTTAGTCGACTGATTTTAAATCGATGGTCGACAATTTCGGGGATTGTAACTAAAAATATTTATGACATATTCCCCAACTGCAGGTGCAAATCTCTCTTCGAATACTTTTAAAAGTACAACAAAAGCTTTGCCGCTTCCCTGCCCTATTTGCTTTGCATCGTCTTTTCTTATTGCACCTATGACATAGGCCTCAAGGTGGAATGCGCCTCTTTTGAAATCTATTCTAACGTGACCAGAAGGAATTTACAAAAGAAAGAATTCGACGCTAATACGGGAAAGAACATATTTTGCTTAATCACAAACTTGCTATATTCCATTTTCCAGGGAACCCTATATATAGTGTTTTATTATGTTGGCAAATTTACAAGGGATGACATTTTATTGCTCGAAAGAAGCTCGAAATATCCGTGTTCACATTAAACCTTTTCGACTGAACGCAGTGAGTCATCTGTTATTGGTTTCCTGATTCGCAGAAGAGGAAGAAGAAGTTCGAAATTTTACGACATACGACCGTTCTATAGAAAACCGTATTATGTGTATCGGGCAAAACTCAAATGTGGAGTTTACATTGACGATGCGTAATGGTTCTCCAATCAGGTGGCGAAACCATGGCCTATTGCTGTCTATGATTTTTTTATGTTAGGTCGACTATTCTACGCATTCGTTCTGAATGTTAGAGGTTTTGAGATTGCAGAGAAGCGATTTTAATATTAGAAAGAATTGTTGCTTAGGAAAAGTTTATTTCTTAAGAAGTGAAGCATATTCGCTCACAAGGTGTGTCTCGTAATGTCGTATAAAAACAAGAAGAAGGAAAGAAAAAGATCGTACAAAGATATAAAGTGCTGACTGAAAAGATGTAAGATTTGTCTAAAAATGGTGAATGGGAACAAATATTTTCGAAAATGTCGTCATATTGATGTAAGTACCTGATTCCTTTTTTGGTGGAAGACAGAGTTCAGCAGAATCACTAACAAAATTTTATGGCATATGACAAGATAAGACAGGCAGAGCAATCAAATCCACTACGAAGGGAACTTTTTACACCAACCTTATTAAACTCTTATATGAATGTTTCTGAGTATGCTGATGAGCTGTCGCCTCGTCTTAGCGATTTGGTGCCATTCCAATAGCGCTTTTTTAGATGAACTTTGGAAATATTCGTACAAATCTTTTGATTGTTTATACAAGTTTTGCTCTAAGGTAAAGAACATTTTTTCTTCCATTTTCACGTTTATTGCTGGCTGCTCGAGTTAGAAGTCAACATCTTTTCTTCTCGTCGCAGTGTACTTGCCGCATCGGTAGCAACGAATGGGAAAGCCCTATTTAACCTTTGGGCATACTTTAATTCAATTCTTTTTTTTTTTTTTTTTGAGTTTGAATTTGTGGGCTGATCTTTACGTTATTGAAGTAAGCTTAGCGATGGTCTTATGGAATTATACTGCGTGAAAGTTCATGGACACACACTAAGGACCAAGTCCAACTTTATATCTTAATTTTTACTACCATGGCCGTCTTGTCGCAATTTTTGCCTATAAACGGGCGCACAAGCGGGCATGAGTAAACGAATCTCATGCTGATCAGTGCTTAACTGAATACTCTAGTTTCCACGCACAGAAGGTGTATTTAAAATCCACGCGCTCGCTTTGCAAAGTGTACAAATATAATGAGACGACGAATTGTTAAACAACTGCTTTGACTACGATGTGGCTTTTCACACCCACCACTGTAAGATGTGGGTATACCCATTTTGCTTTTTTGGGTAGTGTACGTAACACCCAAAAGGAAATCGGTCGGAGGGGAAGCGCGCAATGGAGCGTAAACTGAACGCAACTCCGTCTTTTTAACAAAAATTTTTGGATATTTGCCCGTTAGTCGGAAATTATAAAAGTTAGAAAACTGAAATTTTCCACATTTACTTTTCGAAGCACTCTACTCCTTATCGCAAAAATGGAAAACATCCGCCATGCCCACACAAAGTTACAAGTAATTAAATTTGGTTTTTTTCACTTTATTGAGGTTTTATTCTTATTTATCATAAAGCACACCAGACAGAATGTTTAAAACTATTTTGTACACTCCTTCGATGAAGGTATATTACCTGGGTATGCGAGATTTGGCCCCAGCTAGCCTGGAAGCGACCCATATCGGGTGACGCTATTCTGTTTAACAAAACATTTTCTAAACCTAAGGGAATGATGACTTAAGTGAATATATGCTACAAATTCGCGTTAAAGCGAATTTGGCTTTCTGACGGGTTCGCAATCTCTTTGGTGTCATAACGTTATGAACATTGGCCAATATAACCATAGGCCATTCTCTATCCGCAAATCGAGAACATAAGATTATGGTTCAAATTTTGCTATCGAAAGAGTTTGAAATTTCTATTTCCGAATTCGGGACGTCCACGTAAAGGCGAATCTTCAACTCACTTTTATTTTCGCTATAAATATTCAACGTTCGCTACAAGTATTTATTTACGACCACTAACATATAAGGAATCTATAAATTTTAGTATAATTGAAATCGAGATCAAATGGAAAATTGTTCTTGCTTTCGTAACACGTAAAAATATCCGCTGGGGAACTTATTATGTATATGTTCGCGAGGGGTATATTGTAAATTGATGAAACAATGTCCCGTGCTACTCAGTTCATTTGTGATCAGACACTTTGCCAGATATAAAAAAGAAGCTATACCTTAATACATATATCCTCAACGCATATCCGTAAGCTAGGATTAAATTTCTTTGTTAGACCTTTGCAAGTACGTTTATAGGTGCGTAGTGGCCATGAATAATTCATTCAAAGACGAGTTACATTTTCTTGAATTGATCATTTTACGCGCAATTGATTGCATTTTATTAGATTTTATTTGCACATCCAAAGCAATGGATAGCCATGAATTTCGTAAACGTGGAACCGAAATGGTTGAATATATCTGTCAGTACTTGGAAACCCTCGATCAGCGACGAGTTATACCGAGTGTGGAGCCTGGTTATCTAAGGCATTTACTGCCCGGTACGTGAAGTGGTTTATGCGAGAAAAAGTGTGCGAAGTTTTATAGAAATATTTACGGTTACAGCGGAAGCTCCTCAGCAACCCGAAAGTTGGGATACAATTATGGCTGATGTAGACGATAAGATATTGCCAGGCGTAACGCATTGGCAGCATCCACGGTTTCATGCTTACTTTCCGGCAGGCAATTCATTTCCTTCTATACTAGGGGATATGCTGGGTGATGGTATTGGATGTATAGGTTTCTCATGGGCTGCTAGTCCAGCCTGCACTGAATTAGAGACAATCGTGTTGGATTGGTTGGGCAAGTGACTAAATAATATTTAAAAATTTTTTGAAGAAAACCTATCAAGATTTGTTCAATATACTAGGTAAAGCTATAGGGTTACCTGATCATTTTTTAGCTTTGAAAAATGGCAGCACTGGTGGTGGAGTTATCCAGGTTAGTATGTGTAAATGTTCTTGAATTTTACTCCCATTGATATGCTTGAAAATTTTATTGGCAGACGTCGGCCTCGGAATGTATTTTAGTTACTATGCTAGCGGCTCGCGCTCAGGCTATAAAACGTCTTAAATCTCAGCATCCTTTTGTGGAGGAGTGTCACTTGTTATCAAAACTTATGGCATACTGTTCTAAAGAGGCTCATAGTTGTGTGGAAAAAGCAGCTATGATATGCTTTGTGAAGTTGCGTATATTGGAACCAGATGAAAACGCCAGTCTAAGAGGCCATGCCTTATACGAGGTACTCCCAATGTTCACTTCTTGTATATGTATTAGAAATTATTACTTGCATGTATGCAGGCCATGGAAGAGGACGAATTGCAGGGTTTAGTACCATTTTTTGTGTCGACTACATTGGGCACTACTGGCTCATGTGCTTTCGATAATTTACTAGAAATCGGTCAGGAATTACAAAAATTTCCCGGTGTTTGGTTACACGTTGACGCTGCCTATGCTGGTAATTCATTTATATGTCCAGAATTGAAACCTTTGCTTAAGGTAATACCGTGAACAATTATTCTATTACTTATTACTTCACATGCATATGACAATGATCTCCATTGCTTAGGGTATAGAATACGCCGATTCATTTAACACCAATCCCAATAAATGGCTGCTCACTAACTTCGATTGCTCAACATTATGGGTGCGTGATCGAATACGCTTGACTTCAGCTTTGGTTGTCAATCCATTGTATCTTAAACACGGTTATTCCGATGCTGCTATCGACTATCGTCATTGGGGAGTTCCGCTGAGTCGGCGATTTCGTTCTTTAAAATTATGGTTAAAATTACATTTAATATTTTGTGTGTACTTTTTGATTGAAGCAAAAATATTTACAGGTTTGTTTTGCGTTCTTACGGAATTTCTGGTCTTCAAAAGTACATAAGGCATCATATCGACTTGGCTAAGCGTTTCGAACAGCACGTTATAAAAGATAAACGTTTTGAGATTTGCAATCAAGTCAAGGTAATTTATTACTAACACAGCTTTCGTATTTCTATGCCAATATGCATCAAGCTTCTCTCCCGACAGACAGAGCGCAATTCTCTATTCTCTGTTCGAGAATACGGCTTACATTTGAAAATAAGTGTAAAGCGTAAATCTTAAGCAATTAAACAGTTTTATACCGCCTAATTAGGGAAGCGTTAGTAATTTAAAAAAACACAGAGAAAA
Source organism: Glossina fuscipes (assembly GCF_014805625.2). Taxonomy (NCBI): domain Eukaryota; kingdom Metazoa; phylum Arthropoda; class Insecta; order Diptera; family Glossinidae; genus Glossina; species Glossina fuscipes. The sequence continues at coordinate 2,238,845 of NW_023998490.1, read as the reverse complement.
TTAATGATCTGCTGTAAAAATTACTTATGTACACACAACAATAACACACAAATTGTTAAAAGTATGTTAGAATTCTGTTCAATTCAACTTTCATGACGCTACGCAATACAATTCAAAACTACAAGTGCAGTAAGTGCAGAAGACAGCAAAACCTGATATCCGTGATACAAGGTCCTCGGAGTGTGGCGTCTGAGCGTTCAATTTTTCATTGGGCATCAGAGAGCACACTTCTCATAAAAGTAACTAAACGCAAAGTGAGCTTTACGACTTTAATTTTTTTTGGATTTTTTTGAATGGATTAGACCTGGTAACGATAAGACCGATTATATCCAATAACTTGATGAGTTTTTAATATGAGTTACTAATTTTCGTTTTCATTTATTAAGCAACAGCAATGCCATAGGCTTATTACCTAGTTACATACATATATTTTATCTCCAAAAAAAAAGAAACTATAACATAAATGAGCGTACACAAGTCAGCTAAATGGCTGCCAATGAAGCCATCGTGCTCGGTAAACTCGATTATCATCAACAAAATATTACATTATTAGTTTTGTAATGCGGTCAGTTTTCCTCTAAGCGTATTCAAAGATTTATTGAAAGATTTCAGACTCGGTGGTAAGGCATTCAATACTTAGCGACAGGGATAGTAAAAGATCGTTCGGCTGATGAGTTAGAAAACCGTTGTATTAATATGAAACGGTTTCCATTCGATCTAAGGATTTGCAATTGTTCTATGAAAAGGCTTGGGAATGATTTTGTAGAGGTAAATAATCAACTTGAATTTTAGATCGAAGAATCGAGAAATAAGCATTTTAAGAAAGCATAAACGTTAAATCTTCATGATCTATAATATGAAGTGGCGTGGTTGGCTTTACACATGTCCGTGAAAAGTTTAGGTCATTTCTAAATGCTTTTGCAAACTTATAGGGGACATGTTCATTTTCGTTAACGGGAGAATGTTTGCCACAGATACTACATAGCTGGACAGACGGACATGCTTAGGGGCATTCCAAATTTGAAACTGGCCAAGAATTTATATGCTAGAGCATAGCAGCAGCAGCAGCCCATCGAATATGCGTTCAAATGTTTTACATTTATATGTTAGAGTTTACGAGCAAAAAACCAATTTTTTTATTCTTTTGAAAAACAATTTAGGAGGCACTGTGGGCGTGTCCTTCGCGCAAGATCTTTCAATATTTCTGCAAATTTGAAGCCAATAGTTTCATTTTTGCGGCCAAAAGAATGTTTACAACAGACATTACGCAGCCGGACAGACGGACATGCTTAAGTCGATTAAAAAATGTGTGTGTGTCTCTGAAGCTTCCTTCTAGGCGTTGCAAACGTTTCGCCGAACAAATATACTCGTCATCCTTCGGTGACGGATACATAAAAACTTTGTGTTTTACTCGAATCTAATAAATCGATTAATGAGAAGAGCACGTAAGAGAAGAAAATTTTATTGCATAATTTGATTATGTGCATCAACATAATTTCTTTCTAAAGTCAAACGGCAAATCTATAAAGACATTAGTATTTTTATTAAATTACAAAATACATGAAAATCTTTCTTTCGCTTCACGAAATGCTGAACCAAGCTGAAGCTTGGTATAGCTATTCGCAATATAATTAGAACAGTTAGTAGTGTCAAAGCAGTCAAGATCAGAGCATAGGTCAATTTAGAACTTGAAAATTTGTCATAGTTTGGTGATATTGACTTTTATGATTTGTGTACTAAAAAATTGGAACATAATTTTAGGTGAAGAAAACAGTAACGCGAACGGTTGTTTTCTTTTTCATTATTCATCATTTTGGTTTCTCTTTCTTTTTTTTTTTCTTAAACTATATAAGTACTTAATTATTGTTTTTTTTTTTTTTGTTTTCTAAAGCTCGGCTTAGTATGCTTTCGTCTAAAAGGCAATGACAAGCTGAATGAAAAGCTACTGAGCGCTATTAACGAATCGGGAAAACTTCATATGGTACCTGCTTGCGTTGGCGAACGTTACATAATACGTTTTTGTGCCGTTGCACAACACGCGACCGAAGAGGATATCGATTACGCTTGGGATATTATTGTAGATTTTGCTAATGAATTATTGGAGAAGGAGCAGCACGACGAGCTCACTGAAATTATCAATAAAAAGAAAGAAAACACTCTGGCACAAAAGCGTTCGTTCTTTGTACGCATGGTTAGTGATCCGAAAATTTATAATCCTGCTATAAATAAAGCGGGTACACCGAAATTATCACTGGAAACCGCCTCACCTGTTGTTAGCCGCAGTGGTGCCGGCAATCCGGAAATACGCACTCAGAGCTCCGTTGATCATCATTCGTGGATATCTTGGCCATTGGCATTTCTCTTCAATAGCAATAACGAGGATAGCGGGCAGAAGAGTAACGTTTCATTGCGGTAAATTGCAAATTAATTAAATAATCCCTCTCGCCTACACCAACAACAAACTAAACTAGACGCATACATATGCGCTTTAATGTCTTTTCAATTCTATTTCAAATTCCCAATCACTCAATTATTGACTTGAGGTAGCAGACTGAAAAGCAAAGTAATATTTATTTATTTTTGTTGTTGTTGCTGTTGTTTTTTAAAGCAACATCTTGTTAGTGTTATATCACAATGGAAGGGTAAACATGTGGTTATGCTTTACTTTAAAATAAAGTAAGAGGTAAGGAATTTATATTCGGCTGTGACCGAGTCTTTTATACTCCTCAACTTTTTTCTGAAAAAAGGCTAAAAAAAGAATGCACGAACTAATTTTCGATATTTTATAATGTTGTGCATAGCATGGACTTTTGCCCCTTTTTTCTAGAATATAAAAGAGTAGAAATACTTATCGTTCGGCTTTTGCAATTTATGAGCGATTACCAAAGAACACAGAAGAAATCATCAGAGATACTCTCAATTAATGTTGCACTGCACACATGTTTCTTGAATCATTTGCCCCATTTTTACTGTCAAATTTGCGTGAAAGGTGCACAGTGTTCACATAGTCAAAGCTCAAAATAAATTGGGTGTAAAGTATAAAAGGGCGACTTTCAAATCATTTTAGCGTTCGACTTACTTCATCTTATTTCCATTAATGTTGTTGTTGTAGATGTTAATCCCAAACTCCAAGGCTGTATAGAACCACACAAAAGGAGAAGAATTTTTATGCATTTACTTTTGGGATGGATGTTCAATATTCGCAGCTCTACGAATTCAAATAAACAAACTTTTGGGCAAAATCCAAATTTATCCATTACATCCATTACACATCCCAAAAGCTGCAAACTTTCTTATGAACGCAAGATGTGATATATTTTAAAATCTTAAAGATTATATGAGAAATTGGACTATGGAAGAAACTGGCCTTTGAAATCTAAAAAAAAGGAAAGGATTTGAAAATTTCAGTGTTTTGCTTGCAGGCGACGACAAAAACCGAGATCCGATAATTTATTAGTAGTTTACTGTGAAAATGGTCTGCATTGTTAGGCCAATATTTCCGATATATATAAAAAATGTGTAAGAACATTATAGTCGGGCACTATTATTATATAAAATATAATATTACATACCCTACAACACTTCGCCTAGTACAGTTATTCGCTCGAAAAAGTACACATTATTTTCATGCAAAGCCCTAATTGTCATGAAAGCTCGCATGATGAAAGGTTAAACTTTTTCTCCATATAAGAGTTACCGTTTCGTATGGAGTCCAAAAAAAATATACCTATTTGATCCAAATTCACTACCGTTAATTTTTTTGCTGAAACGCTACTACGAATTAATTTTCATCCTAAAATATTAAAAATTTTCGAAGGACTTGTTACTCATAGGGTATCTTATATGGACTGGGGCCAAGAAATAGACCAATGTGTTTCAAATTAGATCCCCTTAATTTTTTTATTCAATTACTATCATAAACAAATTTTTATCAAAAACAAAAAGAAAGAGTTAGGCTTCTTTGGCGTGTAAGGGTTTACATTTCATGAGAATCCCTACATACGGGAGACCTATGTTGTCCCAATTGAGTAAAATTGATTTGTTTGATTTGTTTGATTTTTTGGGCCAAAGTACGTCTGTGTATGAAAGTTCATCAAAATATATAAAAAATTACAGCTTGAACACAAAAATACATGGACAGATATAAGACAGACAGAAAGGCTTAGAATCAGGATCATTTTCTAAATTGAGCGGTATAATAAAAGATGGGTCTATCTTAAGCGATTGCGGGTGGTATACGCGTCTACACTAACTTTATATACCATGTACTACAAGTGGTGTAGGGCACAAGAACTCTCTATTATCAAGGGTGTCCTTCAACCTTTATTGTTATACTTTATTCTTAGGCGTCTTTACTTTTATACTCTACGCCATCAATACAAGAGTGCACTAAGTTTGTTTGCACCGAGAAGGACTTGAGAATTACCCAGAAGGAATCAGAAGCAATTGCTGAATCGATCTAAGCTTGTCTGTCCGCCTGTTCGTCTTGTGTTCGTTCCTATGTTCAACCTACAATTCGCAATTTTCAGGATATTTTAATGACATTTGTTACAACAACATTACCCAAGGACGAGGATTGGAGCACTTTTTCAGCCAACTCCCATATTTTCAAAAGTCGTTATATGAACAACAAAGCGAAGTGGTGTAGGGTATTTAAGGCTGGACCTTGCCTCTCTATAGTGTATTTATTTGTTGTTATTTAATGTTATAAACACCATTATAATATGGCAATAATGAAAAATATGCCTTAAACGAAATATATTTGTAATTAGTCCTCCTAATATCGTAGCCAAGTTTGCATTTCTATCTGTCGGACTGTTCACTCAATGTTCACGATTACAAAAATTTCAGATGGCGTGCCGAAGACAATGGTACACGTCAGATGAATGGGTGATGAATTTTTTTCTTCTTTTTCATTTTCAGTTTTCGTCACTTGGACACAAATGTTAGGTCGTCTTCGTCACGACGCAGTTCAGCAGCTGGTTCCTCACCGTCACCGGAAAATGAATCAAATGTTGTAAGCGCAATACGATCACCTAAAAGATCTCCACGTAAGGGACCCTTAACCATCAATAGCATCAGCAATCAATAAATGCTTTTATGTTTATGTGAAGCTCTTACGTCAGAATTTTTAAAAACTCAAAAATGAATTTAACAAAGATATTAAAGAAGAAGATAAAAATGGAATTTCATGTTACAGTTAGTTCTTATCTGAAAGCTTAAAAAATTAATTAAAGTGAATTAAATCCAATTAAAGTAAACTTATTAACAATTATGTGAAAAGTTATTTAGAAAGTTTATAAATTATAAAATAATAATATAAAACCATAAAATGATATTTCAAAGATTTAGCTCTAATTTCCTCGAAACAAAATCCCTGAAGTGCCCAAGCGTTGAGCAATAAAGTTCAAATGTGAAGGGTTTGCATAACAGCATAACATTTTGTTTTACTTCTCGGTTGATGCTAAGTGGAGTTATTTTTTTTCCTAATTATTCGAATTTCTTTTCAGATTTATGAAGAAGGAGCCTCCAATTTTCAGCACAAAATCATTCTTAACCATGAATCCAAATATTTTTAATAATCGTTCAGCAATCGGAAGACGTCCATGAAAAGCAATTTGCTGAGAATGACTGATTTTTTTACACCCATCGTCGAAGGCTGAGGGGCATATCCATTTTGTCAAAACGTAAGCATGTCCATCTGTCCCACTGCGTACTATCTGTTACAAACATTCTTCAGACCGCAAAAATGAAGTTATCGACTTCAAATTTGGCAGAAACGTTGGAAGCTCGTGCACGCAAATTGGTATTGAAAATGGGCCAAATCGATCAAAGGACACGCCCACAGCACCATGTAAACTGACAAAACCTCTGTTTTTCAAACGAAATAAACAATGTGTTTTTTGCTCATTACACATAAACTATAGCAGCTAAATTTACAAAAAATTGAAATCATGTCTTATGAGCTGTGTTATAGTACCTGAAAAAATGGACAAAATTGACCACGCCAGCCGATATTACAATGTACCAAGGTTTTTTTTTTTCAAAGTTTCTTGACCAATTTTAAATTTGGAATGCATCGAAACATGTCCGTGTGTCCATCTGTCCGTCTGCCCAACTATGTAGTATCTGTGGTAAGCAGTTTCTCGTAAGGAAAATTGGAAACATCGCCTGCAAATTTGCGAAAGAATTTGGAAGTCACTTAAACTTTTCCAAGTACACGCCTACAATGTCCACACACCTATGCGACTAAAATTTTTATTTCGAAAGTAGAAAAAATCAGCCGCGCCCACTCCATTTTATAGGGCATTACAATATTTTTCTTTTACTTGTTCCTCTTGTCTTTTTTAGGATAACGGCCACGACCGAATATATTTTTTCTTTATTAAGTAGTACTTGGTGATGGATGCTACCCCGCCCGTCCGTTGTCGATATCGAGGCTTTGAAAGATACATGGAATATCCTCTCGAAACCTATTAGAGAACAATTTGATGGAATCCATGTTCACAGAAGCGCTCTCTAAGCATCCTCCTTACATAAAATGAGTTTATTATCTTCACAAGGAATCTCACCTCAAGTAGACTGAAAACAATTTTACTTATACTGATAAAAATTGTTTTGAGACAACGAATTCCGATAACGCTTGATATGGGGAAATTCCATAGAAATCCATGATAACTGTTTCCTTCAAAAGTTATGCTTATGTTGACAACCAAACTATTTTATTCTGAATCATTATATTTTTAAATTGATAACTATCAGTTATTTTTAGTTATATTAACTAATGGTTTATAAGAAATTGCGTCCGAGTTTTGCAGGAATTCGTATAAAAACAACCCATACGCTTACATACGTGTGAGTTACTACGTCAACGTGTATAACAACAACATACACGCAGGCAAAAACAAAAAAAAGAAAACATGCAGTAAATCTTCCACGCTTGCGTTTCTATTTATCAATTCCGCCCCCACGGTGTGTACGTAGAAATCTAAACAACAGCTTTAATTATCTAAACATTGACCGGCTAAGTGTAAACACAACGCGTGCAAGCATCGTTGCCTTCACATATATTATTCGTCATGTTTCGTATTAGGAGGAAGATCATTCATAGTTTCATCCCATCTTTTCAGAAATGATAGCAAGAGAATCGATCATATTAATAGAAATGCAGTCAATATTAATCCATCATAGCGGTAATCATTTTATTTAAATTTATATCAATCTAATCAAGAATCCTTGGGAATGTTAATATCTGTATGAAAGATATCTATGTGTTGGCGTGTGTGCATTGACTGTGCAGTAAACGCATATTTAAGTTAAGTATATTTACATATATTTAAGTTTTGTTTTCTGTTTCGCATATTAGTAATTTTTGGTATTAAGTGTTTAAGAGCATATGCGTAGCGCTAGTCAATAACTCTGGAAAGTTTATCTTCTGCACTATCAAGCAATTGATCTCCGTCGTTGATGAAACCCTTTACCACCTCTTTACTTTTGAGTTCAGATTTTGTCCCATCGTTTTCCTCTCTCTCCTTTTCTTCGCTATCTTTATCTTTGAGGTTAGCTTCATCGATCTTATCTTGGGTTCGGCTAATATCGTCTTTCTCTAAAGGGTCTTCAGTTTTCTTGGATGCAAAGAAACCAATTAATTTATCTTTCAAATTGGAAAAGAAGCGTGGATTTGCCGACCTTTCTACGTAATTATAATTTTGTAATTCCTCCGGCTTATTAATCACATCTTTGTACAATTGTTCGTCCAGTTGAGTTACATCAGATGAATCTTGACCTCGTTTACTTGAATCGTAATAATCAGTATAATCGGTTTTTGGTTGATAACGTTTCGGTTTCTGTGCCATAACAGTCTTCAAGTCTGGCAGATAACCGCGTTTCTTCAAATACATTATTGGAGATTGCCAATGATCTCTTAGATCGCTTATAATCTTATTGTAAGTATTTCTATAGAGCATACGATTGTTTTCATCATCTTCATCATCGGCGCTTTGGCTCATTGAAAGCATAGAGATTAAAGCGAGGGTGAATAATAATTGACTAAAGTAAAATAGTTCATTGGGAAATAATTTTTCCATTTATCTGACTACTTGAATTAAATTACCGTTTAAAAAATATACTTAGTCTCATTATTTCGCACGGTGTTTTTTTTTTTTTTTGTAAAGAATTCTTTTGAAATATTTTTATTCGTAAATGAAAAAAATTATTCTAAATTGAGAATTATTACTTCTCTTCTTCTTATTCTTCTTTTTTTGTTATTCAGCGAATTAATACCCGAAAATTCGTTGCGATGTGTAAAAAAGGCTCAATGTGAATATACAGTTCTTTGTTTGGGCCTCAGTAAAATTGCGGTTAGATTTGAAATATAATATTATTTTTTATTTATTTTAGTGATTATTTCATTAATATTTTTTTTTTTAACTTTGCGTGTTATACGTTCGCCACGTTATTTTTTTTTTTTATAGTTTTTATTAAAATACGTATAACACTCGTCACGTAGAATAGAACGGAAGAGCGAGGACTAAATTTCGATGTGTACGATGTAATGTGAGTTATTAGTATAAAAAGATACATGAAGGAATTGATGGGTGGGAGAACAAAAAAGTGTAAAAGACATTAGGTTCATAAATTGACTGCAGACGCTTATATGCCTTGATGACATGATTTAACAAAAGAAAAGATTGCGACGTAAGCCGTTAGATTGCGAGTGCGCAAAATGTCAAGAATGCTGCGGTCGCGAAGACCACACATACTCACTTTGCGTAGTGTGGAATGGCGAATAGAAGTGGTAACATTCTGACAGACAAAAAGGATATAATCAGGAGATTGCAAGACTCCATATGTGCGTAAAGAGTTGTTGTTTACTATGTTAATTTTGAATAGATGATCATTACATTTCATCATCGGCTTGTTAACAAAACAAATAATGTCACGTCTGAGTCCGCTGCTGATAAATGGAAATAAAGAATGTAAATGACGACCGTAAGTTGCATGCTTTTTGTCGATTGTCCTCAAATCTACAGAAGTCACAACACGATCAATAAAATGAAATCGTCTGGAAAATGCAATTTTATCTGCAGTGTTGTTGCCAATAATGCCAAGTAATCCAATAGAAGAGTATAGATTTTAAGATGTTGATATTGACAGAATCAAATGCTGAGATTATGTCCAGAAAGCGGACAATGGAAGTGTGGAGGTTTTTAGCAAACGCTGACTTTATTGCTGACCAAAAATTGGCAATGTTGTCTACATCTAAAGACAAATTGCAGATTGCTGAGAATATGTTCAGATTCGAGATACGATTCTAGACGTGAGATTAACAGCTTCTCGAAAATTTTTTTAAGCATGGAAACTAGGCAATAAATCTGTATGCATTAAGATGAACTGGCAACGTATTTGTTTTTCTATTTAAAATGAATAAAAATTTAACATTTGTCAAATTTCATGTCAAATGATTTGAAAGTAATACACAATTACCACAGCTGTATGTACTTGCAGCTTAGACGAGCCGAGAGTCTTTCCCAAAATTTCAAAGTGTGACCAGTACTTAAGATTAAGTCGATTATAGTGGTTTTTTGTCGTATTCTACAAATAATTCAATTTTGAACAGAGTCCGGTAGGTCTACACATCTTTACGGAGTATTTTCGTATGTAGCAAAAGGTTTTCTTTGGCTTAAGCATACTTCCAAGTCAGGCGTACGTATCAGGCGGTAAATATTTGTAATAAAATTGCAACAGAAAAATTTTACAATTTTACAATTGTAGGCTTCTTTCGGAGGAACGCTTATTCAAGGCTTGGTGTATTTTAGAAGTGAACATGGCAGATGGCTACACATAAACGAGTTGGGATATTTCGAAAATGGAATCGGCCAAAATGTGAGGACACGTTTAGTTAAGGTTGATTCAGATATTTTGGATGAACGTAACATTTGTTGTTGTTGTAGCTCACGTTTAATGGAATATAAAAATATTCATGTGTCCTTTCATTCGAAAAATGAAATGACTTGTATTGGATTGGATGTATTCAAGATCGGACTTGGAAGTAGAAGAAGAAGTAAGTGTACTTCAAGTCGTATTTTACTTCAATTCGGCACCATTTTATATAGGTAATGCTACGTATTAAGGTTCCACCTACTTTTCAGTTTTTGGTAATTGCGGACAAATTCTTGTTTCGATTTAACAATTTTTCGAACTTAAGCAAAAATTTGACAGGGTATTTAAAACACTGAACTAAAACATGTTTAAGAGGACGCAGATCACATATCAGTTTCACGATAATTGGGGGACGGGCCCACTGCACTGATTCAGCTGGCTAGTGGAGAATAACAATAAAAAATTTTGTTTCTGTAAACAATGGGTCCATTGTATTGACAGCAAGGTCAATTATTCTGTGCCTTTAAAATAGCGGACACGGCTCATCATTCAAAAGCATACAACCACTTCGCATAACACAGCCATGCACGATGACGACTTTTCAAAACAAGGTGTTATATGACAAGCGGTCGAAAAAGTGGTCTACTGCAAGCTACTTTCGTTCGTCCTTGCTCCAAAACATGTCGGAGTACTAAATTTCACTATAATATCTCCAAAAATTTAGAACGATGCAGTGAAGTGATTCTTAATGAATCGGCACAATAAAAGTTGTGTCTGTCTCAAGTCTTTTTAGGTGTTGCTTACATTTAATAAATTATACGAAAAAATTTTAGTTTTAAATATTGTTATTATTATTATTATTGTTATTATAATTTATATAGACCAAAAGAATAATTTCTATGACCAAAAATAGGAAAAATAAAGTTTTATTTCAATAACCAGAAGGGCAAAGAACACATTTATCGTCAGTCTTGGGGCTTTTAAAAAATTTCGAATTTCTTATACATTGCAATCTTAAATGCAAGCTTCGAATGTCTAGTCACATAAGAGTGACTGAGAAAACAATATTTTTTTCTATATGTTTAGTTCATGTAAAGTAAAAAGAAGCTTTTCGAAGCTTTCGAAAAGGGTGCACATAGTAAGGATGAAGTTTAGCTCGCGCTTTGAAATGCTTTGGTTATATAAATATTTGCATCAGATATGAGATGATTTTTTGCTTTGAGCAAACTAAGTTATTAGTGAAAAGAATGAATAGATGACCATCATTAGTAATTAAATCAATATCGATGAAGATCACGTCCACATACCTTTGCGGAGCGTTCCGCGGCGCAAGAACCGACAGAAATAATTTGCGTAACTTCTATTGTAAATTCATGAAAAGCCGGGGATGATTCTAATCTCAAAACGAACTAAAGTTACTTATGCCAAACAGATGTCTTGCATAATTGATAATTTCGCTTACACATTAACAGTACACTAACACAAGTAAAAAGTTTTCAATTATTATGGGTGTTCTTTGCCCAAAGGGCATACAACCGTGTTTCAAAAGTTTCCCTATAAGATAAAGGACAATTTTCTTATTTGATTTTCAGGACGCTTCGTTTCCGCTCCTTACCCTCAATGCAACTTTCATGCCTGCCACTATAGAGGGAATCTTTGCAAGCTTTGTATGTATTTATAGAAATTTCAAGTCAATGTTAATAGAATTTCAATATTTATAGAATTGTTTTATTCGCTATTATATATGGAATAATATGGTGATCTACGTTTATTGTAGTCAATAACATTAAAATTGGGCATTATATTGTCAAAATCTTGATTATTATTATTATTGTTATTGTAATTATTTTCTTCTTCGTTTTCTTGCGATTTGAAATCAACTTTTTGATCATAAAGACCGCCTCGATATTCAGGGAAGAAGCTACGTCTTTTTACATAGGATAAAGGCGATTGCCAGCGCCAAGTATAGGACTTCTTAATAGTATCATCTTCCTCAGTAGTTGTCGACTGGTCCGCTACTGTAGCACACACCATTAATAAGAGCAGAAAAATAAATATGTTTTGAATACAACTACAACAAAAAAAGAAAATTATTGATAGCTTCGATTCTTTGCAAGATAAAGAATATTTGCAATTATTTTTACCGCATTATAAAGTATTTTTTTCGCATAATAGTTGCTGCGATGACCTGCTTTCACGTTTTGAAAAATATTAGAAAAGTACAAGTCGCAGAAGTTGAATTAGAATTTCTATAAAAATAATTTCCTTTCAAATTCAAACTTCAATCAGTTCATCTGATAAACAAAAAGAGTTGTATTTGTAGGTTTGGCATTGTTCTGTTCAATATAGGCAACCAATTAAAAAATGCTAAAGACACTCCTGGCTTTTAAAGTGGTCCTACATGTGGACTTAAATATACAATGTGTCTTGCTTTGGACGAAACGTTCGAACAGGTTTGAATGCCTTCTTAATCTTTTAAATATGTTTTGCTTCAAATTCAGTGAATCTGCTCTGAGCTAAATTCAAAGCAAAAGCCTTGATCTTCATGGTGGTGTCGTCCCATAGATATTTATACTAAACTACTGTAATACACTGTTTCTCGATAAGAGTACATCTGCGTTATCTGTGAACGGAACGCGAATATAAATTGTCACGTCCAGTCTGGCATAAAAGCGGCAAGCACAAACCTACCCGCCTACAATTCGTATTCAATTTTTTCCTATAGTGAAATTAGCGAAAAATCTTTCAAAGCAGAGCACCTGAGACATAATTCTGCAGTCTTAGATCTCGAAGTTGTTTGTTTAAGTGTCTCGGATATGTGGAAGCCAGTTTAATTGATATCTGTTTTGTTGTGCGTTATTTAAAAAAAAATCGCGGGGATCGTAGATTATGGTAACGATTTTTTGCGAGTGTTGCAATGCATTTCCAGTACACATATGTGGGATGAAGCTTCGAAGAGGATCAGTTCGTATCGATCAGTTTAGTTTAAAAAGAAGGTACACAGATGCGTAGGCAATTCCAAACATTTTTCCATTTGGTTTGCAGTATTGTGATCAAAATCATGCATCATTTTGAGGTATCCAATATCAGCCAAAGCTGAAAGATATGTGCAATATATACGTATCAGCAGCGAGATTCGAGTACTCTCGTACAATGAGGAGGACAATAGATTCAAGGTTAGCTTTAGGGATTAACATGCTTCGCTTGTTGCTTGGGCTTAATTACGAAGGAATCGTCCACCCTCATAAGCAAAATAGCGCAGTTAACAACCTGGAAGGGCAACCGTTATCATTTATATAACATCGGCATAAATGTACTCCCCACAGAACTTGTGAACTTAAAACTTCTAAGATAGAATGTCTTAATATTAAGCGATTGCCCTTTAAGCTTTGACCAATTATTTTAATATGTTCAGACATAATAATCAAACACTTTCAGCGAAAAACTAGTTATCTAGCGTCATCCTCAGTTACCTACCTAAACTTTAGTTCTCTTTCGTTGCTAAAGGCGCTACGCGCCAATCTTTCGCATTTTATCAACTTCTTGAAATAATTAGAAATAAATTTTTGCAATCGTCACAGAAACTCTATTTTAGTTCCACTTCTAAACGTGCTGGAAATCAATTTACTTCGAAATTGCGAATTGTAGATTACCACTAATAATGTTTAGAGTGATTTGGTTCCTCTTTCGTAGAGAACTTGACGCATTTTGAAGGGGCTGGAATATTCCATTCTGACATTTTAGATATTTATTTCCATTTCATGTTCGATCAAAATTCTTATACCAGGCATGTACATATAAAACCGGAATTTGGCCGCAACATTTAGAGGGTATACAAATTTGAAGTCGACTTTTTTTTGCAGCTTGGACATCTTACAACAAATAGGCAATCGTAATATGAGCGCATCGTCAACCAAAGACAGTTAGATACGCCTCAAAGAGAAGCTTAGACAAGCCGTACTAAGGTTTAAACTCATGAACACCGACTTAGTAATAGCAGTAGGCCTTTACCTACAAAACTGAGCGGCGCTGTTAGGAAATTTTACCTCGTTTCGACCGAATCACTTGGGTTTTACCGAACAATGAAAATATCCAAATTGCAAGCGTTGATTAAACACATTTTTTGGTAAGAAGAATTATATCTAAAACTCAATACAAATTGGAAACTGGTTATAACAACTCTCCTCCTTAGGTAAGCTACAAGATAACTTAAAAGGTAGTAGGGAGAAGAAACAATAAATAAAAATAAACAAAGATCAACATATAATGTACATCAGAATTCAACTAAGCCCTAAATTAAATTACAGGGATGTATGTTGGTAAATGAATATGTGCTTGTTTATACATCACTAATAGCAACATATGAGAAAAGAAATCAAATACAAAAGAGTATTTTGATTCAATTCACCTGTATTTATACAAGACTCGAAAATGCTTAGCAGTTAGTTATGCAATATAATGCTTTCAACCTTATTAACGGGCAAAACGGGCAGACCATCATAACGATCGTCGAACATTTTACACATTACCCGACACGTATTGAGAAATTCCTTATTGGTTCGGCACTGCTGTCGAGAGCGGACCAAGATGACTGCGCTGACGCCCACCAGAACTGATTGCAACTACTCTGGATCGGCGAGAAGTCACCAACTCTCCCTTTAGGTGCGACCAGCACCAAGCAATCATACGGTTCGAGAAGTCAAAGCGTTATAATTTATAGCCTAAAAACCTAATTGACTCTATCGAAAGCTTCAGAAAAGTCATTGAAGATAACATAACTCTTCCAAATCGATAGGAAGTGACCTTTTTTCGGAAAAATATCAAGCGAACTTTTCGAATACGGATAATTATCAGACGGATTATTTAAACATTGGTAGACTTCACCAAAAAAAATCGGCGAAAAGGTCAATTATTAGAGACGCATCGGGTGATTCGAAATTTCCCAAGCTCATAGCGGAAGAAAATCGTTTTAGTTTTCGTTTAGAGTTTGCAAAATTAAAGAAGCCCTTAGGATTTTTAGGAAGTTTGCGCGTGTTGCATCAATAAAATTGGAATAGCGAGTTTCAGGGCACTATAATCTCGTCTATCGCTGGAGTATAACCAAACCACTACGACTGAATTCTTAAATAGCCTACTTTTTTATTATATAGCATGACCAACAGATATGCATTGCAGATATGCATAGTTGTAGTGCCAACAGTTGTGGACGACGAAGGACTAACTATAAATGAGAATAAGCAATGATTAACCGTAATTAATGCTCGCCCATCAGTTTTGTGCAATCTGCCACAACTAACGATCTCAAACTGCGAGCAAAAAATTTCCCCATCAAATATCCCCGGCTTAAACCAAGTTCCTGTAAATGCTACAACAAGGTAATCAGAATTAACAGACGTATTGCAAAGTTTCGTATTGCGCGATGAGACGATATATTGATATTTTGATAATATCTATCCAGCTATCCATTTTTTTTCCATCC
>NW_023998490.1:2172336-2223384 GCF_014805625.2 Glossina fuscipes | reverse complement strand
GCTGAAGTGACTGCTTCAATATCACCGGAGCGATATTTCTTTGACGACGTAAAAATGCTTTAATAAAAACGCCCTGAGGCAGAATTTTGCCAACATAATGCCTTCGAATAGGACTATTGAAGCATTAATTTTGGAAGAAGAAATGACTCTCTGACGTGCGAAACTGAACGTCAAAGCACTACATTTCCTTGCATCTGTTTCTGAGAGCTTACTACTTAAGTAATTAATAAGACATGAAACATGGTTACCCGTTTTACTCACCACAACCAACAACAAAACACGAACATTCTACTTTCTCGGATTTCTGTTCTCGAAACTGTTTGACGGCAATAAAAATGACGACTGTGTAAATTAAATGTCAAATATCTATCATACCCAGCGTATTGCGCCGCTTTGGATCTCGGCGACTATTATCTCTTTGCAAACTATAAAAAGGTCCAGTGAAAAATATTTGTATGAAATAATCAAGTTATCAAAGGTCACTTTTAGAAATAGGCAGAAATGTTCGCGGAGCATTACACTAAAAAAGAAGACCACAAAAAAATTTGGTTCCTACTGGGTCTCGAAAATTGTTGATCAATGCATTATTAAAGTTACGTTTTCCAACCATGATCACACATATTGGCGAGTCTTCTATATATATGTTTATCAGTCAGTTAGAAACGTAAGACCGAAACTCGCGCTTGG
This sequence comes from Glossina fuscipes, assembly GCF_014805625.2. NCBI lineage: Eukaryota > Metazoa > Arthropoda > Insecta > Diptera > Glossinidae > Glossina > Glossina fuscipes. The sequence continues at coordinate 2,222,697 of NW_023998490.1, read as the reverse complement.
TTGGTGGACATAACAAGCGGGCGATGGACTTCACAAGAAACGATTTAAACAAAAAATTAAGTTTTTCTCGCTTTTATTTCGCTCCTTTTTTTCCTTTTTCTTTGAGAACCCTGCATACTTCAAACATGAATACGTCACTGGATGTGCAAAAAAATAAAAATGTTTGCGTAATATCGAACATATATGCATGTAGACATAAAATGTTAACTTGTGAATCCCATCAATGAATTTTTGAATATCGTTGTGCATGAATATTAAATGAGCCGAGTCATTATTGTTTTATGTATTTATGAAAGCATGCTATACTAGTGGTGGTCCATTCATTGGTTTTTTAGTATTGAAACAAGTTCAACGTTGAAATCATGACTCATTTATCCGACTGTAGTAGTATAAGCACTAATAAATGCATGTTAACATGCATAAGTACAGATAAGCAGATTATGCAACAAATCGCTATGATTTTCGATATTTTTTAAACGCACATCTGTAAATAATGACTTTACTGATTTACTTTAAATTAAAAATATATTTCTCTATCAAAAAATCCCCTCCGTGTGCACATAAATTTTGTTACAACTTACAAACAAGAGTAGGCGCACGAGATTTTTAATAATTTTTTCCAATGAAATTGGGTTTGTGTCTATAATGGTGTTTAGTTTTATTACTCTGCTGAGTCAGATCTATAAATTTAATGAAACCCTATATCGATTAATTGGAAATTTTCCGTTCTAATATATAAACGAAATCAACCCTGCGCATGATCATCAAGTAACGAAATATTTAATTGTTATCTAATACTTGCTTTTTCTTGGTTTAAAGCAACATGGTTCTAAGCCAAAGAAATAAGTTCGACTTAGAACGAGGTTTTCGCTATCTAACAGGAGTGTTTGCTTTTGATGCTGTTACTCTTGTAGATGGTATGATAGAATCATAAATGTTAGTTATGCATAAAAATATTCACTTTTTTGTTAATAACACCTCTCAATGAACATTCTTGCTAGAAGATTAATGGCTCTAGATATATAAAACGTAACGCCTCGCTGAAGACGATTGTCAAAGAAATCCAATTCGGGTTTAATCGTCAGACAAAGTTGATCAGCAAAGATCTTGCGCACAGCAGCGATGTACATTTAATTGTTCTTGACTTCTATATCACATGACATCATCAAAATTCTCACAACAGGTATAAGTCTCCAAGCATGGCAAAAGGCACTATATTTTGTTAAAAAAAAATACAATTTTAAACGCTAAGGAAACCTGGGCTAAAAAAGAAGACTTCATTTTGGGATAAGTAAACGAATGTAGATTACCGCTTGATGGATCTACTGACAAGCAGCTAAAGAACATTTTCATCCGGCTTCGTGTTAACTTTATCAAGATTATCAATATTTACAAATTTATTTACACTTTTAAGGATCAAAGAATTCCATAGCAAATGGAACGAAATAATTTTAGTATTAACTTTAGTTTAGTGTATGGGACGCTTCTTCCCCGGTCTATTCGGCACAGGAGTTTCTCAAGACTGTTGAAAGCAGTGATGGTGGTTCAGACATGCGAAAGAAATGTAAACGCCAGAATTGAACAGATCGAACTAAACGTGATTGGAACGGGCGTACAATTTAATCGAGAAATGTGTTCAGAAGTCTTTTTTTTACACTTTCTTCTTTACAATAAAAGATTAAGGATTAAACAAAGCAATTGAAAGCATTATAGTGGGATATGGCCTCACAGAAAAAATCCTACACACTTCTCTCCGCATAACAAGTACGAATATTATAGTTGGGATTGGCCGACCCTAAGCCACTTCGTGTAGTACAGTTATTCAGTAGTTTTGATAATAATGCAGCAAAAATTCCACATAATTTTCATGTAAAGGCATACTTCTCATGAAAATCATGTTGGACACCACGTTAGTATCTGTGTATCGTCCCTGTCTGTCTAACCACGGATGACTTTATTATTTTTATTACTCTTAAGTGTCATTTGAAGAGAGTCGGAGGTTGTAGAGACGGACGCACGTGGCATTGCGGAGCTAACTAATTCGAAAGATGTGGACTTTCAATTCTTGTCTCAGTTACAGGGGTTACAACTAAACATATAAACGAGCTTCAACCTTATAGTAACAAACGGAGGAACAAAACCTACTTACCCAACGGGCCGACCATATGCCCTGGGCCATTCTCTCTCTGTGTCTTCCATTAAAAATCATGGGCCGAAGAAGATGGGTAGGGTAGGGTACAGAGTTATCAAAGATTTATAATCTGCCCGTTTGGCAATTACGTTTCGTTATTGGGCGAAGCCCAAAAAAATCCAATGGCCAGATCCAAACTTAGCAAACTTCATTTACTTCCAGAAGGAAACTGGAAATTAGACTTTCTCTACATAAAAGGGCTTGCTTTTTATGATAACCCTTTTATATGTTGGGGTCTGAAAACTAGGCCTATGCGATTCAAATTCCCTGCTGTTCATTTTTTGGGTGACTTTACTATTATATGTCAGTGTTCATTATAAAATTTAAAAAATTAGTCCTTTTTCTAAAGAGCTAACTCGTCATGAAAAGTCTTATATGGAACGGGGCCCAAAAATTAGGCCCATTTGGTCCAGACTTGGTCCGCTTCTTTAAACCTTAAAAAAGTGAAAAAAAAGAAAATTTAATCACTTAAAACTTTTTGTGGGCATGGCAGATGTTTTCCATTTCTGCACTAAGGATAAGAGAATGTGGGAGGCTTCAGCCTTCTAATTTTAATAATTTCCGAGTAACGAGCAAATATCGAGAAAGTTAAAAAGACGGACTTGCGTTTAGTTTACGCTCCACTGTATGCTTCCGCTCCGACCGATTTGGCCCATTTTCAATACGAACCTGCGTGGAGAAACTTTCAATGTTTCTACCAAATTTGAAATCGATATCTTCATTTTTGCGACCAAGAGAGTGCCAACAACACACACCACACAGACACAGTGACGGACAGACATGACTAAATGAATTCAGAATTTCGCGCAGATCAAGAATATATATACTTTATACGTGAAATTTCCTTTTGGGTTTTACACACATTGTGGGCAAAAACAAAATGAGTATACCCCGATCTTACTCAGTGAAGGGTACGAAATATCAAATACGAAGTATAATTATAAAAATCTCCTTGAATATATGTTCCTCTATAGTAAATATCAGGCGCTATAGTCTCCATAAGTAGCTAAATGAAATGACAAACTGAATGCTTCATATTAGCGTACACTAAACCCTAAATTGAAATTGATAGTCAAACCAGTCAGTAATTAATAACTATTCTCGTCGCTATGGTTCAGTGGATTCACGCAAACATCTCGAGGGAAATTTTTTTAAGACATGAATAAATTTTATGTTTTCCCGTCACACGTACGATATTTTCGATCCCCAAACATGAATCACAAGTTAGAAAAATCAAAAAATCGAGAGAAACTTCTGTGAAGGGAAAAATCCAGTGGGATGGTTTTTTTTTTAAGTTCTATACTTTTTATTATCAGCTTAAATTAATCTCACGACCGGTCATTAGCAGATGACAAATTAAAAAACTATAAGCTATTCACGTGCTGGATATGACGATATTAAACGCATAGTTCAAATAGATTTTAATAGCTCGTAAACAATGATTTTAACTAACTGTAAACATTGTCGGATAATGGTGATGTATTAAATCTTCTATACAGGTTGTTAATAAGAAAGGTATGTGAGACGTTTATGGACATACATATAAATGTATAATACAATCAAATTGAGGACTTTGAATAAGTTTGAGGCCATCACATATGAAAAGAAAGCTGAAATTTTTCCTCTTTCTGTTCGTAGAGTCATACAAGTTAATGAATGTTGCAGTCACATTTAGAAAATCGAGCTTTCTAAATGCTTTGATGGGCGGAAGATTGTCAGTCAATTTAGGATCCATTCATCCGTCTGCTCATTAGTTGACTGAGCTCGTAGCAGTGTACAAACTTAAAGAAAAAGTGTGCTCTCACCAGGTGCACAAATGCTTCCTTCACTTTATTTTTAATCGCACTACGGACAAAATAGAGATAATGAACACGATTTTAAGAAAACGACAATTTTTGTAAATATATATCTACTCATCTGAAAACCTGTGTTTCAAAGACAACACGAATCGACCGATTTTACCTTTAATTAGCAAAAAAAAAAAAAAATGTTTAAAATTTTTAATTCTTCAGTTTCCAAGATTCATTCCAAATCCATGCAGTTCTTATCATAATATTCGCAATTATTTGTTCTATGGTGGATATAACAAGCATACAGTGCACTTACACGTTTTCAATTCGCTGACATTTACGCTTTCTTTATTTCCTTAAAACAATTTAGAAAGTCATAAATAATTCAGTTAGCTAAACTTTAAGTTGACGAAAATAATTATTATTTTTTGTTTTAATGTTAAATAATATCATGCGACTTTGCAAAAATATTCAATTAAAGCATTGTTATGCCCTCGCCGCTTGTGTGCGGATGTATGCAACACCCAGAAGGACTTGATATAAATCCATCTTTTGTTGCACCGATCGAATCAGAAGAGTTTTTTGTGTCGGTCTAAGCATATCGGTCCGCCAGTCTTCGTGCACATACTTATGCAGCAAAAACTCTGAACACCTTTGCTTTCCTTGTTTTTTTCTTTTTACCCGTAAAGTACAGTAATATTCGACAGTAATATAAAATTTACTTGTTTTCCTTTTTTCTAGTCGGCGATGGGTATAAAGGATTCGGCCATCACCGAATATTATTTTCTCACCTGTTTTTCGTTTCGTAAAACGTGATATAGAAAGTTTTTCATCCTCTAATTGCATAAACATCAGTTTATATGAAAGAGCAAACTTTCATTACTTAATCTTAGTGACTCTTTTCTTTAAACGCTTCCTTAAACTTAAGATTATCTAATTGAATACAAGCATTTTCGTTACTCTTTAATTTTCCAGTACTATCTGAAAAAACGCGAGAGTATATCTCCACACTTTTTAAAGCAAAAAAAAAAAAGAAAAACGTCATATATAGAGAGAAGAGAGTCAAAGTAAAGCACAATTTAGTGCATTAATCTTGAGTAGTTTACCTTAGCAGTGATTTTAAGAAAGAATAGGGATTAATACGACTGAATGAGAAGAAATATCTTACATTGACTTTGTATAAAACATGCATTTCGATTAAACTTTACATCATTCGTGTTAAAATATTGAAACAGAAAGCATCAAAGAAGAATATTAAAGACGTTTTGAAAAAAAAAAAAAAAACGCTACAAGAAAATATAGTCGAAAAGAAAAAATAGATAAATAAATCTAACATAATTAAAAATAAAATATACTTTAACGGGAAGAAAAGGCTTTTTACACTGAAATTTTATCACCTTTTAAATTGATTTCATTGTTTGTTAAGAAAAAAAAGAAAATGGATGTGGAAGGTTTCCGGAAATACGGCAAAGAAGTGATTGATTATATTTGTGATTATTCCAAAAATATCGAACAACGTAATGTGGCTCCAACATTAGACCCTGGATATTTAAAACAGTTATTACCAGGTATAGTATCGTACGTTCTTTTTACTCCAAATCGAAACGTCGAATAGCTAAATAGATCGGAATTTTGTGGCATGACTGCATTATTTTATTGAAAAATGGTTATAACGTTTATTATTGACTAAAAGACGTGCCATGTTGTTGGCGAACGTCAGCCATTTATGTTCATAGTAAAACTTCTCCAATATTAAAATAAATATTTCTTAGATTTTAAAAATCAACCAGAATCCCTTTCTATGAATCAAGAAAATTGAGCGAAAGAAAATTATTGAGAAAGGAACAATAAAAGTTTCATGGGATCGGCACGACGAATTTAAGGTCACAGCAACATTTGAGGACTGGTGTACGCGAACGGTATTTAAGGCCACAACAATAATTCAATTGAATTTATTAAAATTTAATCTGTTTGATCGACAATCTTCAGAGCAATGATCTCTTTGGGATGCTTTATTAAATTTAGCGGCAGAAAATGTATCTGAGAATTATATTGCGATACAAATTAAATTTGTTTAATGACCGAACTTTTAGAAGTTGGCAAAGATTTCTTAAATTTGTTAAGAATGAAACGACCCATCAAAACCTACCTAAGCCAAAAACAAAAAAAATAATGCTCAAAAAAACCATTCTTAACACTAAAGTAATATTTAGGCTTACGCATAGGAAAAAATTTTTAAAATACTGAATCATTGTATTTTTTTTTTCATGAAAGGAGTTTACCTGATCATTTACTAATTAAAGAATTGATTGGAGACTGTTCGGCGACATTGAATTTCTTTGTTTTTAAGTTAAAAGCTTTTATAAGTCAGTTTAAATGGCCAAAGGATGCTAAATTAAACAAAGGAAGAATAAATAAATAAAAGCAGATAAATAAAAAAAATAAATTAAATAATTAATATATAAATAAAAAATTTACACAAATAAAAAATAAATAAAAGTAAACCACAATATAAAAAAAAATGATTACACAAATATAAATAAGAAAAAAATGCGTAAATAAATCGACAAATAAATAAAAATTAAAAAGTAATAAAATAAATAGATAAATGAAAGCCAATAAAAAAAATAAAAGTTACATATAAATAAAAAAATAAAATGAATAAAAACAATAAACAAATAACTCAATCAATAAATGGAGAAAAACTAAATAAACAAAACAGAAAAATAAACCAATAAAAATAAATAAAAGAAATCTAAAATTCGATTAACAAAAAAGAGAAAACATTAAAACAAAACACTAAAGATGAGAAATTTACTTCAAGCTGAAGACAAACAAACACTCAAGATAAAAACTTTTAAAACCGATATCAGCCATCATGTAGAGCCCTGAAATAGTATTTTCCTAACCGGGTGCATGTAAGCTATAGACCAGTCTTTCGTGCCTATAATGGCACGCCTTTGGAACGATCAAGATGAACTCCCACATTTGGTCTCAGACCATCAACAAAGATTATGTATGGTTTTCCCTCTTCCAATTTTTACGGTCGTTCAAGGCAAAAACAAGCGGATCTAAAATATGTACATTTTTTCGGATCTCTTATGCCTGTTAGTGGTACTAACAACTAATGCAGCTAATCTAACATGCTCTCGTCAGTTGGATTCGAAGCGTAATAGTAAGGAATTTTTTTAGGCAAATTAAGAAATGAGCCAAATTGTTTATTTAATTATTTTTTTTAAATTTAAAAAAAATGTTGTAGGCAAATAGACAAATAAATCAGATACTTGCGTGATAACGCAACTTTCCTTAATTAATTGCTTTTTTACTTATAAACAAACCTTATTTATGATATTAACAAAAAATTTCGTAATTAGCGTGCCTTGAATATGTATTAAGTCTCTGGAAAATTTGTTCAGTTTATTTTTATAATTGAAGAATATTTTGGAAAACGATTCAATGCAATTCATTTATAGTGCACTTCTGCTTTGGAAAATCTTATTTTATTCTCAGAAAATCTGACTATAAAATTAATGTTTATTGAAATATTAGTAAATATTTTTGCGATTTTTCAAAGCGCATAATTTAATTGTTTACTCATTGTAGCTAAACTATACACAGAAAGTACCAGAGGTTTTACTCAAAATATAATAATTCATCACGAGAAAGAAAAATTATCTGTCCGTTTATTTATATAAAAGTTATATTCACTTAGAGGCGAAATTTTGAAGGCTCATACAATTCATTAAGTGTTGTGGGCACCTCTTTGCGCAAAATGTTGGATGACTTATGATAAATAATACATATCGACAAAGAGCATAAATCATACAAACAAAGCGATCTAAATTTTGCGGGAATCTGTATGTATCACGTTTACATTGTGGTTTTCGGAAGAAGCATATGATTTTTGATAAACGTAGTTGTAATAGATCGGATTCTATTGCAATTTAGCTCGTTTGTCAGTGAGTCCATTTGTCCGTTTGTCACGTGTTCTTAGCAAACTCGGAGCTGGAAACTGATTGCAAAAATCTCGTTCGATAGTTATGTAATAGACAGAATATTTACGGCATTCTGTGCATAGAAAGCGAGCGGATCTTCTTCTTATCTTGCAAATACAAGTTTCGCACATAAGTAAGTGCTGGGCGTTGGAATGGTCGTTCTAAACCGCACATAAATTTCTTCCTTCAATATTTTTGTTTTAAGAGTCCATTTGTAAGCAGATGAGCACTCAAATAGTCACATACATGTTCAACACATTTCATGCCAACTGAAGAGAAGATAACTTATTTTCTTATTTTGAAAAATATTCGATGCAATTGATTTCTAAATACAACACGATTCCAATGACATTCACGGTTCTTTGCACTAGAGCCGATTAGATAGAACCGATACCCGAACGCTTCGTTTACTAAACTTGGCCTAGTTTCACCAATAGCGTGTTCTATACATGTCTTTTTAACGCTCGACCTTGACCAAGGACTTCAAATAATTTTACTAGCAATAGTCCAAAGGTGTTAAATCAAAACTCCACGGAAGCCATTCGTTACCAAAATTCCTTGAAATTACTGCTTAGATGAGTGAGTAGCTTGCATTTCACCCCATGAAGATTTCCTTAACATCGCCTCAACGTCGGGATTTTAATTTTGATTTCAAAAAAACAAAAGTTGATAAAGCCATCAGCTGAAAAACTACACCAAACGGTTTTTATTTATACAATGTAAAGATGTCTCAGGGATAATTTGCGGATTGGGTTCCCAGCAAAAAGCAATAATTTTCTTTACTCACTGAATCATTGAGGTGAAAGAGACCTCAAGTAGGAAGACGATTTTCTTAAAAGAAAAATTTGCATTGTGAAAACAATTATATTAATAGAAAATTTAAATAATTACTAAAAGTTGTCGAAAATAGCCTACCTACCTAGCGGAAAAGGAGTCACATTATCCCTGCATAGCTCAACATGTACATAGCTATATATATGTATATACACTTCCATATAAATACAACATGAGACTCATATTACTTATGAATGTAGTTGAGTGGATGTAGATATTAATCTGTTTATAATTAATTCATTCATTGTGCCATTAAGAGGCACCGTTATTTGATTTAATGCAGACTTCTTACCACCAACAATTGTGTTACACATAATGAATTTATTATTATTATTGTTATTATTATTATAATACTATAAATAAATAATATTATTATAATAAATGCTAAGATCAAAGCCTTAAACCACTAGCATCTAAGGCTTTCGGCTTTGTTAAAACTCTACCGCATTTGAGGCAAGACTGCCGTTAGCTGGTTTTCCCCTATACACCGTTAATAAAAAAAGTACTATGTGTTGTGAATGAAGAGAGCACAGGGTTTTAATAAGTAAAAAATAACTAAATAAGAGAAATGGTGGATAAAAAATCTCTCTCATCTGTTAAATGAGACGAAGTAGCAGAAATGGCGTGAGCATATCTGTTAAATGGGAAGAACTCATTTACAAACACCAATATTGTAACAATTTATGCCAATTAAATTTCAATAATGTGGAATATATTAATAGTCTAATTAAGAAAATAGGGAGTAAACCCGACTTCAATGAAGATCATTTAACCACGACCATTGAGCTGCTAGTCGAGACTCGGCCACTCAGGCGTATGAAACCGCTTGTGCTCTTAACTGTTTGTAAGGCAAACGTAAATGCAGGATATAAGTTCTGATAGCCATAAGCATAACTAATGTCAGTTAGCATTTTCTTTGTCACACAATTCTTCATCCATCAACCAAACGTGTGTCATCACTCATTAAATTCGTAGGATGACAGACAGATGTCAAATAACTGTTTACGAATCCATGATTTTTAGATACCTCCGATCTTCAAAAAAAATATATCAAAATATTATAAAATCCCGCCCATTAATTTACAAATCGTCGTTGTTTTAATAACATTACCTTTGTTTGGGAAGATCTGAAGTTGGCACGTTGCGTCACGTGTGCAACCAAATCGTCTCAATGTGATCGAATTTTGACAAATTTTATTTGCAGGTGCCTTTGCAGGTACAAATCTTATGGATTCGTCAATAGTTGCGACACAAATATATCATCCTACGAACTTATTAAGTGATGTTATTTATTTAATAGATTTTTTTTTCTATATATCGCCCACAAACAAATTGCATAATTCATCTTCCAACATGCTATAGCGAAAGATGTAATAACAAAGACTAATAGCAATCGATAGCTGGGACGGTCGATTTTTGCCGGGCCATAATAAGTGGGACTAAAAATAGCTTAGATCAAATTATTTCTTCGATTATTTTACAGCATTTTATTTTATTTTGAATGCACTTACAAATATTTTTGGGCGGATATTTATCCTTTATCTTTATTTGTATCTTAAGCTGCTTTATACATCAGAATGCAAATGCAATGCAGATGATGGGTACGGGAATTCATTGTAATCTGAAAACAAACTCACTTTTGTTTTTATTTTCATTCGTTCAATAACATCTAAGATTCGCACATTACGTTGTACCATAATTAAGTGCGAGTAAGTGTTTGTGTTTGCAGCATCGTTATCATAAAGAAAAGATACTAATTAAAAGTAATTTTCTTACAATATAAGCGCAGAGAGCTGATGGGGAGAATTAGAGAGAATTCGAAAATGTGAGAAATCGTTAATTGAATTATAGATAATTATACACAAATAAAACGTATGAACAAATTGATCATGCAATATGTTTTACTCCAAAGAATAGCTTGAGTAAAGCAACAAATATTCTGGAAAGCATGTAAAACCAGCATGTTGAGCCACGATTGTTCGCCACTAGATTCCCTACATCGTTTCACTTAAAAATTTATATAACGACTTCCCAAAATAAGGCTCTGTATAAAACTTGGTGGAAAAAGTGATCCGATGCAAACCATTTTCAATGCGGTTCTTCGTTCGGCCATATCATGACTCTGTAACAAATTTCGTTACACTATGTCAAAAATTACGGCTTGTAGGTTTAACACAAAACGCAAGACTGTTTGGCGGATGGACAAGCTTAGAAAGTGATCCTAAATCGATATGTACAATAATATATGGGTACGCCGTAAGTTCTTTTGGGTGTTGCACACATCCCCCCAAATTTAATATATATCCACGTACTACCAGCAATATAGGGTATAACAATGAGCCCTGAGAGAAAATAAATATACCATTCCTGAGTTATTCATGAAACTCACTATGCATTAAATTAATTAAGAAAGCTCGAATGAATATATCTTGAACGTGTTAATGACTTGTTATTTTTTAGACTACTTAATATATGGTCAATTCCTTCCGATTTTATTAATACATTTTTTACATAACTTTCCTCTTTTCAGCGGAAGCTCCTTTAAAAGCAGAGAAATTCGAAGATATTTTAAACGATTTCGAACAAAAAATTATGCCTGGTGTTGTACACTGGAATCATCCGAAATTTTTTGCCTACTTCCCATCGGGCAATTCGTTTCCTTCGATTTTAGGTGATATGTTAAGTAGTGCTATCGGGTCTATTTGTTTTTCATGGGTGCGTGCAAATAATCGGTTTTTCAAAAGTTTTGCAATCTTGTAAGGTTTTATTTTCCATTCCCTTTTCAGGCTGCATGTCCGGCCGCCACAGAATTGGAAACTATAGTTATGGACTGGTATGCGAAAGCATTAGGTTTACCAAAGGCTTTTATTAGCAGTGCATCCGCCGGTCACGGGGGTGGGGCGTTGCAAGGCTCTGCGTCAGAATGTACTCTCGTGTGCATGATCACAGCTCGTTCAAGAGCGATAAACAAATTAAAAGGCTCCACAACCGAAATACATGATAGCGTGTTCTTACCTCAGCTTATAGCCTATGCCAGCAAAGAGGCTCACTCATCTGTTGAAAAAGCAGCCAAAATGGCTTTAGTCAAATTGCGTATAATTGAAGCAGATTCGCGTGGACGCATGCGTGTAGATCTTTTGCGACAATCTATACAAAATGACATCAGCGCGGGACTAACACCGTTTTTTGTGGTGGCAACCGTGGGCACAACGGGAGCATGTGCTTTTGATAATCTTACCGAAATCGGTAAAGTTTGCAAACAGATATCAAGCATATGGTTTCATGTAGACGGTGCCTACGCTGGCAATTCGTTTATATTACCTGAAATGCGTGAATTTTCCAAGGGACTGGAATACGCTGACTCGTTTAACACAAATCCTAATAAGTTTCTCTTAACGAATTTTGATGCATCCGCAATGTGGGTCCGAGATATTATGTCTTTGAAGAGGGCTTTAAACGTAAACCCGCTTTATTTGCAACACGATCATGAAATGGCAATTGACTATAGACATTATGGAATTCCATTGAGCAGAAGATTCAGGGCTTTGAAATTGTGGTTTGTTATTAGAACGTATGGACTTAGCGGTCTTAGGGCCTACGTAAGAAATCACATAGCCTTAGCTAAGAAATTCGAAGCTTTAGTGAGAAGAGATGATCGCTTTGAGGTGCGGAATGATGTCTTTTTGGGTTTGGTGTGTTTTCGTATGAGGTAAATATTATACTTGTAGTGTACGAACTGTATTATTTTTTTTTAACTCACAAAAACTTCTAGATCTGCCGATCAATACAATCAAGAACTGTTAGCGCATATTAATCAATCGGGTAAAATGCATATGATACCCTCAATGGTTAATGGCAAATATGTTATACGTTTTTGTGTTACCTACGAACATGCGACGGAGAAACATATAAGTGATGCATGGAACGAAATAAAAACATTTGCTGAAGATATTTTGAGAGATATAGCATTGGAAAAAGCGTCATTACCGCCTACACCCGAAAAAGAGAAAACTCAGTCTGAATCTCAAATAATTACCTGCAAACCGCCAATCAAGAAAAGGCTGTCGCGCACCAAATCATTGCGATTCTCTTTTACCCGCAGCATATCCAGAGACATTTTCGAATCACAATGTGAACACCTTAAAGATGGATGTGCACCCATTCTTGTGGTCGACGCAGATTTGGCAATGGAAACTATTTTAAAAGTTTCTACAGAAAACGACAAAAACCATCTGAAAGGCATTACAGATGAAGATACGGACGAAGCAAGCAATTAACTTTAATTAATAATCGTAAACTTACAGTATTTATTATAGCAAGTATTATAATAGTATTTGTGCCTTATATATCGATTTGTTCCTTTTATAATAAAATTTAATTAAATGGAAACACATCCTTTAATGTATTTTTTTTTTCTTAAATTTATCGATTCATGTCGTTAGACTACGGAAAACAAAATCGCAAATTCATAACCACCATCACCATGAAACATCAGTATTTTAGCCGATCGTGACTACTTCACGCTAAGTTTGTGGAAAGCTCTTAAACCTAAAGCATTAAAAACCTGTTATATAACTATTAATTAATGTAAATAATGTCAAATGAACGCGAAACTTCCATTCAATTGCTCAGAACATAAAAGATATAAAGATGAAGGAAGAGATGAGCATTGAAAAATGAAGGTATTACTAGGAAGTACAAGTCTAATATAATCGAAGAATAGGACAGGTAAATATAATTTGCAGTTTCATATATGGAAACAGAAGAGATCAAGCACTAGCGCATCAATTGATATTCTTTGGACACGTCATTCGTTGTATTATGGCGGCAGAGCTAAATAAATTTTTTGATTTTTTGTACCTTGTGAAAGATGGGGGGAATATTCACTATGTCAAGATATTCGCAATACCGAGAGCGGAGCTTTAGAGACCTTATACAGTATATATATACTTGATCTTGACTTGGTGTATAATTCTCAATCGTCTAAACAATGTCTGCCTGAGTAGAGTTTACGACACAGGCACTCCTACTCGCGGAACTTAATATCAACTTGAAGTTTGGCAGGAACATTGGAAGTTGTTGCACGTAGGTATATTTCAAAAAAGGACGAAATCAGTGGGACATGCCTACAGTATAATGCAGTCTGAAAATGGTTTCTTTCCCATAAACAATAAAAAGAGAACTTATGTTGTGCAAATCTGGCACAACCGTCTTTTTAGGATAAAGATAAAATGGATATGAAAGATTTGGCCACATCGGAATATAATATTTTTACTTGGTTTTTTGCTAACGCCGGTCAAATAGTTACCCTAAAAACAAAAGAGGGTATAATTTGAAAAAATCTTTTGTGTCGTTTTTTTATATAAATTATTTCGCGATAGAATTAAGCGATGTTTTAAAGAATGACTTTTCTCATCAGGTAAACTTTCAACAATCAAAAACTTACGTTTGACTTTGCATCGAAATATTTTGATTTGTTAAATCGACAGAAGATTTTCAAATAAAACTTGAAGCGAATTTATAAAAGAATATAAATACCGGCCTATCAAAAGGCTGATATTTATGTTATTTATTTAATATTTTCATTATTGTTGCAAAATTAGCAGTCAGTGTGCAGTAAAATATTCTTTTGTTACCATTCGTTGTTATGAACTTGTAAGCGCGGTTCAAATTGGAATAGACTCTGGAGTTAAACACTTTCGCACTGTAAAGCAACGAATGATTGCAAATCAGCTTTTATTAGTAATTTTAAAATGCCCCCGCTTTAAATAAAACGCAGAATTATAAATACACAGCACTAACTTTACTTTTCGCCTTTATTAAACTAATTTCTAAGACAAGAGTTTCACGGGTCTAAACAATTCTTCATTATTTTTTTAACGCTTTAAGCTTAGCGCGTAGATTTACGAAATTATTTTCTAATTGAGAAACAAGAAAACTCACTCACCAAATATTTATTTTACATTGATTAAGGTGAAAATCCACTAAATAAATTATAAGCACTTGTTTATATTTGACCGCACGTGAAACGTATAAACATTTGCTTCTCGAATACAGGGATGTTATATGTAAAATGGATAATAAACATATGACCCATCATCATCGACAACAAAGAAGCACACATGCTTTAAAGTGTAAGCAAGTAATTCCTATTCCTCACAGTTTTGCATGCCAACAAAATCAGACCATTAAAACTTAGCAAAACATATGATCTTCAGATACATGCTTTTATCAAAACGTTCATGCATCCACTATTAACTGCATTTCTTCAAAAAACCAATTTCACTTATCCTTCATATACGTGCGAAATACAACCGTTCTATGTTTTGTTTTGAAGGTATAGTTACGGTAATTGTATATTTACATTTAAAATATATGACTTTTTGCAGTAGATATAAAGGCCTGCCTGATTAAAAGCCTGCAAAATAACATAAGAAATCAACCTTACATTTTGAAAAAAGCACTACTGTTTGGCCGATTATAAGACTAAATTAAAAACCCACATAGTACGCACAAAAATTGGGTGGTATAATATTAGATAAAAAAACTATTTCGCCTATAATAATAATCTATATATATATCTAATAATTTTATTTTATCTTTTTTTAAATAAAATTAGTATCAACTCTTAACAATTAAATTAATTATTATTTAACTCATATAGTTCAGAGCTTTAATTTCGTTATTTTGACCACAGTTTTGTAGATTAATAAAGGCTTTGTTGAAATTCTTAAACATTTTCATTGATTTTTATTCAATTTTTTATTGATTTTTTATTCAATTTTTGATGTTGTTCATTAATTTTTTTAAAATTACATTGAATTTTTCATTTTGCAATGCCGACGGCAAAATTGCATTTTGCAAAATAGATTATGAGAAACTTATTTTAATAGACAGATTCTGAGAAACTTATTTTAACAGATTATGAGAAACTTGAGGCTCTAACAGAATAAAATGCCGACGGCAATTCTCATTTTGCAATGAATTTTAACAGAATACGTGAAACATAAAGCTGGCGGCTTTGCAAATTAAACGATCTGGCAATTTAATTTGTTAGTTGGGCACTCAACCATTTTTGGCAATTTTTTTATTTATTATAAGCGACTCTGTGCTTTGTCTTTCAACAGGGAATTTAGCGAGAGCGTTGTTTAAAAATTATGATGGTTTAATTCTAAGCTAACTTGTAAAATACAAGAAATTTTAAATGTTCGATATTAACCTTTGACACATTCAACTAGGTAAAAATCTTCACACTTTCAAGCATGTATGACATTGACAATCTATGACTAAGAAAATATGATTACGATCATTTAAAGTCTCTGAAGGGCTAGTCAGCAAACATTGTACGAATATATGTGTACTAGTTATACATTTTAACTCACCTCTCTCCATAGGTATTATGCATGCACTGGCACGACATTGAGTTAAATGCACTCCGTCTTATTCCACTGTAATGCATTCGAGTAGCAATATCACGGGACCAGTCGGATCACCCCGACTGACGACAAAAATAAGCCGGAAAACATTTATGTGCTGCTTTAGGCGATTGCAAAAAAAAGTCAAAGTTGTGTATTATTCTGCTTTAGCTTTCTCTGGTTCTAACTTTAGTTTTAAGAATTCATGAGTCTTCATGGAGAATACTATTTCTCCGACTTTCGAGCATTACGTAAAAGTAAAGCAAGCCGTTACTTCTAAAACCGCATGTGAATGCAACTTTGCAACAAAAACCAATGCAAAAGAAAGAAAAAACCTTTGCAAACAGAGAGAGGAAAGTAAGAAGCTAAGATAGATGTAGAGAAGAGGATGCTTCGTTTACAACATACAAACGTAAGGCGGCAATAGTCACTCCATTGATGGTGGGTCAGATTTCACGTATAATTTTATTCTAATGTTTTTCTTTTTTTTTAAATTAAGTTAAGATGGAAATTCTCATATAAATCTATCGAAACAATGTATATGTCTTTTTTATTTTTATTTTTCTTGTAATTTTGGACACCAAGCAAGTATGAATTAAATCGGTTTATTAGAATACATTACGTATGTCAAATCAATAAGGAGTAAAATGTACTTTGCCATCTATTTTGAAATGTAAACAAAGACATATGTTCTGTTTGTTGCCTATCTCCTCTGTGTGTTTCTTTCTCTCATTAAATATTTATTATTTTGGTCGCAATCTATACTTTTTGGTCGTAAAACCTATTGCTTTTACAACGCTGTACCAATCCATCCCCTATCCGTGAAAGTCACAAAAAAAACCCTATCAGTACAAGTTAACTAGTTAAGTAGTCTGTGATTACTTACCCTTGTTTCTTCTAACGTAACTTTCTCTTTTTTTCTAGAGTCGACTTTAATGTCCCAATTAAAGATGGTAAAGTTGTGAGTAATCAACGTATTTTAGCCGCTTTAGACAGCGTGAAGTATGCTTTTTCGAAAAACGCCCTGACGGTAATAAAAATCCCAAATATACATTATCAGCTGTGGCTGAAGAACTGAAAACTTTACTGGGTAAAGAAGTGGTTTTCTTGAATGACTGTGTTGGCTCAGAGGTAGAGAAGTGTAAGGATCCAATAGAAGGCAGTGTTATACTATTAGAAAATCTTCGCTTCCATGTGGAAGAAGAGGGCAAGGGCGTCGATAATAGTGGGAGCTAAGGTTAAGGCTGATCCTGAGAAGGTGAAGGCTTTCCGTGAGAGCTTGTCCAAGTTAGGCGATGTTTATATAAACGACGCTTTTGACACAGCCCATCGCGCGCATAGTTCCATGTTGGGCGAGGGTTTCGAAAAGCATGCCGCAGGACTTCTATTAAACAAGGAACTTAAGTACGTTTCACAAGCTTTGGATAGTCCACCCAAACCCTTTGTCGCAATTTTGGGCGGCGCCAAAGTTGCGGATAAAATTCAATTAATTGGGAATCTATTGGGACAAGGTAAATGAAATGATTATCGGCGGAGGCATGGCTTTTACCTTTCTAAAAGTATTAAGAAATATGAAAATCGGTTCTTCGTTATGCGATGAAGAAGGATCAAAGATTGTTCAAGACTTGGCGGACAAAGCTCAAAAAAACAATGTTCAGATCCATTTACCAATGGATTTTGTATGCGGTGATAAATTTGCCGAAGATGCAGTTGTAAGTACAGTTGAAGATGGTATAGGCTTGGATATAGGTCCTAAGACTCGAGCGGCTTTTCATACAAATACATGCAAAATTATCGAGAATTGTAAACAAACGTATATGCTTATGCTCAGTTGTATGGAATTTTTACGAATTATTGAGAACATATATTATTATTACACTAACTTATATGCGCTTATTTCATAAAGGCAGCAAATATGCAAATAGTATTAAATCTTCAATTAAAAAGAAAAAAGATGTATATTAATTTCATTATTATTATTCACTACAGCAAGAACAAAAAACCCTCGGTACAAGATGTTATGGCCACAATCTCAATCCATACTTAAATTATATCTTACACATACACATGCAATAAATTTAACCAGAGAATAAATTCTTTTCTTTTAAAGCGCACTTAAAATTTGAAGCCACTCAGGCGGATAACTTGTAAAATTAAATAAGTTTAGTTCGCGTATTTTTCAAAACACTGTATATACATCTAGAGGAAATGATAGAAGAGCAAAATCGACCAAGTCAAGGAAGAAGAATCGGACACAATCAGGAAACCATTAAAACCATTAAAAAGAATAACAATTTCTTTTATATATATATATATATATATATATTTATACATATTAATAAAGTATTTTGATTTTCCGAATGACAAAAATTCAAATTGAAAAGTTAATTAAATAATTAAAAGTAATTCAAGTCAAGAAACTAAACTATTAAAATATTATATATATATACATATTAAAATTCATAAGTTACAGACAATTTCGGCAAATCATAACCAAGATAGGCATCGTTGTCAACGCAGTGCTTGATAATCAGGTACCAATAAGGATCCAAAAGGAGTAGGTCGGGGTTGTCGTATATATATAAAAGGTAACGAGATCGAGAAATTGCAAGGTTAGTTAGTTTCCTGTTTTGGATGAAACCTAATGCATGGCGCACATCGCTAGGTATAAACTCCTTACTTGATCTCACTGTTGAGATCAATATTATTTTGCGTTCCTAAAAAAAACCAAGCAACAATTAATTCAAACATGAGTGTAAACTTACGAAATTTATACCTGTCCTAGGAAGTCCTCCACAGTACCTATTTTAGGCGCTGCTACGTCGGCATCATCGAAAAGTTTACGCAGACGTTTAACTTGTTTTTCGTAGGGTGTTATGATGCCGATGAATTCCGGTCTAATGTTTTTACGATATAATTTTACCGTCATTAGGAAAACCTTGAAAAAAAAAAAAATGTTATAAAATACTGTGCTTTTAAACTAGAGAGAAAGAAGAGAACTTACGTGCTTCGCTTCATGAGGATTATACCACGACGGCGAGTCTCTTTCCTGCATATTTTCACTATGTAATCCGTGGAAAAATATGCCATGTGTTGGTGATTGCGGCAGTAAGTCGTCAAGTTGGGTCAGCATTTCCGCTTCTCTAGAATCCTCTTCGATCCCTGGTATTACCAGTTCATTATAAACATTCAGTATGGACGGCAACGACAGGTAATTGTTGAGTAATCTTAAAACTAGGCGAGGGTCAAAACAACCACAATCAATGGGAAAACGCTCAAAATTTTGTAGGTATGGAGGGCACGAAAGAACTCTCCTCAAAAATGATGTGGATAAACCGCGTCCACGAGCATATTCGTTTATAATGAGTGTTTGACGATTGGGATCTCCAGCAAGGATTTCCCCGCCACACTCATTCGATACTCGAGCAACAGCAACAATAATTTTAGGTTCTGTGCACTGGTCGGCGTCATCAATTAGCACATGCGTAAAATGATTGGGTGGAAAACCCATTAACAAAAAATTTCCCAGTGTAGCACAAGTACCAATCGTTACTCGATGGCGCCCTAAATATTCAATTTGGCTTTTCATTTTGAGTCCGGACTCAGTCACAATCATCTCATCTTCCCAGTTGTAATTTAGGCCTGTGTCCTAGTATTTGTTGCCTGTTGCGCAATACGGCATCAAATGCTCTGATACAAGCCCTTTTTTGAGCTCCTTATGGGATACTACACGTATAAGGTCGCCTATTTCGAATAAAGGGCGTTCGAGCAAACACGACGTTATTAAATCAGCAGAACTACTGGAAGGTGTGCCTACAAGCATACGTGCAGTGGGTATCAATTTAAAAATTTGTATAATCATTTCCACTAGCGTTGCCGTTTTTTCGGGGCCGGGAGGGCCAAAAATCTCATATGGCATGTTGCGAATTTTTCCTCGTAGTATATTTGCTACGGCTTTCTTCTGTATAAACTTCAGTTTGGAATTGTGCCATTTAATCTTACATCCAATTGTGGACGTTCACGCGTTTGTACTTGGGAGGGAAACAAGAACTGCTCCCCCAATTTTCAGCCGCTCTTGAGATGGCGTAGTGCTGCTGCTTTCGGTAGCCATATCGAGCGAGGCAAAATTCTAGACGATAATCTCGGTAATCATATTCCCGGTGAAAGTTGTCATCGAATCTAATTAGGATTCGATTGCGGAGCACTTCGTGAATCGTTCCTATATAGATCTCTTTGCCATTTTTGCCGTCGGCCCAGGGGTTTTCCGCTTTAACCCTGTCTCCAATTACTAATGAAGGACGGCATTCGGAAAGATTTTCTATGTCCAGAGCTAAATACTTTCCCTGACGTGTGAAATGGGCTCGTTCACGGTTATACATGCGGATATTGGTAAGACACTCAATCTCCTCTAAATGTAAGAGTGTTCGAAAGCGATTCTTGTATATACATTTAATTGCTTCCAACATTTCCTTTGTGCAACTTGAAGTAAGATATGCCTGTTTTAGTCGTTCGGGTACATTAAAGCTTCCGATGGGTAACTGCAAATGAATTAAATTTAAAAAAAGGATTTAAATATCAACGTGTAGTAAGACCGTTATTTAATAAGAAATCAAATTTCATCATACACACATACAACAACAGCATTGTTTTTGTTAATGCTTGCATTATCAGAGAAGAAACTCCAGAACTCTATACCTTTTCTATCCACTATTTCCATTCATTCTTTTACATATAATCGCGTTTTTAGTAGAATACCACTCAATGTCTCAATTTTTCGCTGTACATTTTTGTTGTTTTACGCTGTGGCATTCCGACGACGTGTTCGGAACGCCAGTCCCTTTCATTCCTTTCCTTACAATAACTGCATCTTTGTTAAGATAAATATGTAGTTCGCAGAAAATATTCATTCGATTATAGAAATCGCTGCGTGAAAATAGAATTGCTGCGTCATCTCTCTACCCGTTACAGCGAGTCCACAATCCGCAACTATCGAGCTTACTCCATATATCGGAACTGATAAACCGGCCTCAGATCTTTATCACTTTTACCCCATGCTTTCAAATATCTCTGACAATTGTTTATGCCCAATTTCAGAATAATTTTGATGGTGTGTTGTAGATTGTTATTTTCGTATTTTTTAAAAATGTTTGCTAGTTTTTATGATTGTGTCAATTTTATAATCTGATGCGACCAAAATTAATTTGCAAGCATATGTTTTGCACCTTTCTGTCGTAATTTATATTTTCATATATTATTCCAAGGATAAACATATTCTTGGTTTTCTCAAGAGAACGTCAAAAGAGTTCAACTATCTATATGTTCCCAAACATCGTTGGTAAAGATTCCAGTTGTAATATTGTGATACCTAGCGCTGCTATTCCATGCAGTGATATATATGGCTTATCCCTAAATAAATATGCACCAAAGTACTTATAAACTTCTGGATGGTAAACTTCATTAAGAGTAGTTGTGTAATTAATTTACTAAGTAATGTTTACGTGAAAAATGAAAATAAATCCTAGCATTGAACTGTATTCATAAGCTCTATTTGATGTATCGCACTATTGTTAATACTGGGGAAATATGTTGGGCTTCTGCTTCCTGTGCACCTGATTATACACATAAATAGAAATTAATAATATAAGTAAATAAATAAGTTGTGCGTCCGTTTTCTTATTGGAACTTTCAAGATCTCAAGTTTACTGCACTTTTGTAAATTTTATATTTTTTTGAAATTTGGTAAAATGCTTTGCTGCAATCTGTTACCTTTATCTAATTCAACTAAAGCAAATCAAAAAGCCTCCTAATTAATTAGTTTCAATTTTTTATAATTCTGAGTATATCAAGACATCTTTAAGCAGGTATTTGCGACACATTGACTGCGTAAAAACTTCTTCGCACAGGTTGAATTATTTTCTTCTTAGTGAAGCAATAAACGAACAAAGCAAGAGTAACATCATAATTGTTTTGTTTTTTTGCCACATTGCAGTTGCAATAAAAAATGTTTGGACTAGAATCAAATCAAAAAAATGGTGAATCAAATATTTTCAAACATTCTTCAGGGTAAAAATTACATTCGAAGAAAAGAAAAATTAAAATTTACATAAGCAAGAATGCAGGCTTATTTTTACCAGGATTTATTATATAAACTTTTATATTTGGGATAAAAGAATCAAAACATTGATTTGCATGCAACGAACTTAAAGATTTGATTGTTTTATACGTGAAAGTTCTTAAGCAGCTCTCGCATTAGCATCAATGTGAAAGAACCTTTCATAAACAAGCAACGATGATGCTCTGTTTGTTGCGAGTGCATCGAGAAATTAATTTGCACTAGACTCGTAAGACCATTGTACAAGTTTCCTATCCCAAAAAAAAAAAAACAATTTACCACGCCCAGCATGAACGAATGTATATGGTATTTAAAGAAATTCATGGAAACCCTTTGAAAAGCTCTTTACTACTGATCCAGTAATAATATGCTCAATGTTGTTCTAACTTAGGATCGTTTCTCTCTCATCATCACGTTTCTCACGTCTTCCATTAGGTATATTCCTAAGACTTAAATAATGATCATAATGTAAAATATTTAAAAACAAAACTTTTTCACTTCTTACCTGATTATTATTTTATTCACTGATGCCATTTTTCTTTGATTTTTTTTTGGAATTTTTCTAGAATATTTAATATTTTGAATTCAATTGAATTTTCTGTGGCGATCTTACTTCACATGCGGTCAAAATTGAAATGATCGAATAAATGAAAGAAATGCGCGTTTGCGCCTGCAAAATTTCCACAAATTAGCAGAAACCGTTATGATCTTTCATTGTATATGTGAAAAGACATAGTTATTAAAAAAACTGGCAGAATTAAAAAGCATTGCCACATTTTTTAAGGACTCGCTTCTCAGACATAAAAAGGTTGTGAAATCTGCATTCTACTAACTCTAACTTTGTCTTTCCCTCTGGATAGGCGGTTGTTGTTCTGATCTTATTTTGAAGTTTCTTTAGGATCAAGAATTCCGAATTGATTTTCCGTAGTTCCTGTGTTCTACACTTGTTCAAAATGCGATGGATCAGTAATTTTTGCAACAAACATGTGGATTACTAGTGAGTTGTTGGCTGGTGGGTTATAACAAGTTGCGCTAATTCGGGTTGGATTTATCGAATTGGTTGTTGTTATTACTGTAAATGGTTCGGTTACAATTGCCAGTGTTGTTGCTTTTTGTTTTGCTCTGCGAAATCTTGATAACTTGATCTGACAATAAGAGGTCAAGTGTGCATATCCTGCTGGGAATGAAATATTTATCATTTATTCCAGGGGCTCGGAATTTCTAGATGCTAATATTGTCTTTCTTGCCTACGAAAATTGTTCTCCGAATACATTTAATGCTGCCTTCATGTTTATTCTTCTTGGCAGTTTGCGGATTGGTTCAGCGTTTTTTAAGAAATTTTAAGATGGATATTACGAAAGATTACGTTTGATTTGCATCGTTTGCTTTGATGCCATTGACGGACAGATTGACAATTTTATTTGATCTCTTTGCGGCGAAACTTCACTCTCGCACCATAGACTAAGTTTTGCGTATTCATTATAAAAGCAAGATCCTCTAGAAGAGAGATTTTAGAAGGCATCGTTGAAGGACCCGCCCACTGAAGCCAATATTTTGCATATCAGGCCAGCGCCTTCAATTTATAATATTGAAGGTCAGAAGTGTTTTTTCTCTTGACCGTATTTCATTTGTTTATGACGCATTTCGTCGAATAAATTCAAGCATAATTCAATCTGAATTTACTTATGTAATGAGATCTTAATATTTTTCCTTCTTTTTTAATTTAAGTTGTAAAATGTGGTATTCCTTGTAAAAATTATATAATTTTTCGTATTTTTGAAGATTGTCTTATGGGGTTCCTTTATTGTCTACATTCTGATTTACTTTCCTTTGGTTCGTTGTATCAGATTCATTATCAGCTTCAGCTGGCCAAACGCAGAGCAGACATTAAACGTAATTATAAAGGCAATTTACTAAAGTTTTTTACTATTTACTAACAGCAAACTAAAACTTTTAGAAATATCCCTTTCAGATATAAAAATGAATTAAAATATCCAATAAATTGTTTCACTTTGTAATGTTTTAATATACCGTAATTCAGAGAAGAGGGATTTCATGCATTTCTCCAAAAACCCAAAGGAATAGTCATGTTTTATTCACTCAAGCCGTTTTAGAGGAAATGTACG
The DNA here is from genome assembly GCF_014805625.2 of Glossina fuscipes. Classification (NCBI taxonomy): domain Eukaryota; kingdom Metazoa; phylum Arthropoda; class Insecta; order Diptera; family Glossinidae; genus Glossina; species Glossina fuscipes. The sequence goes on along the minus strand of NW_023998490.1, from coordinate 2,198,234 downwards.
AAATCAAGAATATCGAAGCATTTGTTTCGAAGAACTCTTACATAGCATAAAAATTGAACTTTCAAAAAAAAAAAACCAGGGTTCCACACAAGATATTTTCTTAAATCAGTTTACCTTTGGTTGTATTTAAAAATATTAGGTTATTTGAGCAGTGATAAAGTATAAAGTATATAAGAAAAATCAGAAGAAATTGTTTAAGGAATCTTTCTTCAATGTCTCTCAGTGCTCTCATTCCCATTACAAGTTTATTCTGTTATTATTCTTGTTTGTAATGAAGGAGTTTTTTTCAATATGTTGCAAGTTCTGGGCCGTGAAAAAACACCTGTAGAGCAAAAATTGTAACCATCTAAAGCTGTTAAAAATTCTTTAACAGTAAATGCTATGGCAAGTTTAAATTATTGATTAAAAATGAAGGAAATGAAGGAAAAGCCACCATGACGCTCTGCCGAGCCAAATATAAAAAATGATGGTATAAAAGCTGAAACATATTCCATGTAAGCAAATTTAATTTCAAAAATTTACTTTTTTCTTCTTTGCAGTTTATTCTGTACCATTCTGTCAATTAAAATACATATTAATAATTATTTTGTCTTCATTATAAATTCGGCAATTTTGACATGAAGCTTTCTTTTTTATGTTACTGTGCATTTCAGGGCAAGTGTTAAGCAAGAGAATTATGTGAAAATAAGCGCAAACTAAGTTAACAGTTACAGGGGAACTGTAATGAATATAAAGCATTGAAAATTGATTTTGATAAATTTTTCATTGATATCCCCATTTTGATTTACATTATTTTCTCATCGATCTTGATGATTTATATTTTTTTTTCTTACAGCGTCTGAGTTCGATTTTACCTGTTAATAATGATACAACGACAAAGCTTATGCAATTTTATGTTTATATGTCTTTATAATGAAAACGTAGTTGCATAAAACGAGACCCACCTGTACACGCTTTAGCAAATTCTTAAAATGACCTTCATTTGACATTAAATTGTGTTATAATAGAGTTCGCTTCAGTTTAAGAATTTGTGTGTCCTGCAAACACATTCGCAATCATCTGGACATATAAGCCACATTTCTCGGTGTTTGCTAGTAGAATCAATTTAGCGGAAATTTTAATATGGGAATGATCAGTAAGCTTAATAACTCGCTCTTTATAATTATTTATTAATTATTTTTTTAGGCTTCCAAGTGATGGCGTCCTCTGTGAATTGTATTAAAACACCTGTTTGGTTCCTTTTATTTATTTATTTTTTTCATTATGATGTTGTTTTACATCGCACTCCCATATATTTACATACTATCCTTACAAAGGCATTTCATATTTGTCCTTAACATTTACAGTCTTTTTTTTTTGTGGAAAGTTATTGAAAATAATAGCGAGGGTGATCTCCACATATTTATTTATAGTCGTGCACAAATTACATTTCTATAACTTTTGGCTAAAACTTTATTTCTACCGCTTTTATACAAAATTCCGCAAGTTCTTTTACTAACAATTTTAATCTCTTATAAAACATCAACTTCAAATTTTAATATGACAAAATTTTCATTAATATTTAGATTTCTCAACATTTAATTTAAACTGTCGGGATCATTTTTTTTCTTTTATTTGCTTTTCCTTTGACCACCACGCACTTGCTTTGGCTCGCATTCGGCCGGCAAAGTTTTTCTTTTCTGCCAACGTCCAACCTCTGATTACGTTCGACTGAGACTCCTCGACGCTAATTTTATCCCAAAACCGACTACCCTCATAGTATACAGACGGACTTCGGACTTAGTTCTCTCTTCACAATTCTCTCTCCAAATAGCGCTACTATGTGAGCGGATAATTATGACTCGAAATTTTACTTAGTGGAATTACGTTATACGAATAACACTACTCTATTTGTGGAGAGCGGGGACAAAGCCGACTGACAGGAGCCCCCTACATGCATATATGCAGACGATACAATCTATAAAGACTCCTGTACGAATGGTTATCTCGTAAGCAGCTCAAACGATTATCCCATCCAATCGAAAGTGTTCACATCCGTTTCAAATGCCGACATACTATTACTAAGCGATTTTTGCCGTGAAATTTTAAAAATTAAAATTATTTTGATAAGTCGTCATATAAAGAATGGCCTAAAAAGTGCTCCGTTCCGAACTGTTTTGCAATAGCGTTCATCCTTGGGTCGGAAATTGTCAGTATATCAAACTTCATCAAAATATCTCGAAAATTGGGATCTGTACGTAGGACACAAAAACATTTTGGGCAGAGTACACAGGGACAGACAAGCTTAGGTATAATAAAGGGGGGATCTATTTTAAACCCCTCTGGGTGTGACGTACGCCCGCTTTAAAAGGTTATATAGTTATACTCTACACCACTTGTGAAACATTTTATGAATTGCGGCCTAAAGTTTGGTGTGCTTTAGCATAAAGCTGAGAAAGCAGTCTTGTCTTTACAAGTACGATTCTCTCTTTGAATATTTTGAGTGGTTAGAGGAAGCTTGTCATTTGAACGTATCGGAGCACCTGTAGCTTTCTTCTTCTTACCGACGACTACCTGAAAACCCAACATATTGTTCTCCAGAATTTGATAAGCCGCTTCCGCATTTATAAATTTAGTAATAACAGTCTTATACGGTTCAACCATAACATCTAACGATATTTTGGCAGCTTTTGAGTTAGCATCTTTCATCATTGAATACATCAAATCTTGCAACGCGGAATTTAGTTTCATATTTTTGTGCTTAGAATTCATATTCTTAGTACAGGCCATTGTGTGATCTTGAAGAAATATTCTCAACTGTCTCGACAACGCATTTTTATGACATACCACAAAGTGGGGAAACAAACGATGCGATAATGAAATTCTATTTAAAGGGAGGAGAAAGCACATTGGGGGAACATATACTAACGTCGCTGAATATTTCCGTTAAACAACAATATGAGGTTGGGTAGATGTCTTGTCTCATTTGGATAATACTTCGGTTTTGGTTTAAGCCAACTTAATAAATATTGCATTTCCTAACTAACTGTCAAATCGATAACACCTGCGCCCGTGAACATGAATTTTAAGTTTTTAAATTTAAGCTTGGCGTTCTTAACTACCATTTATCTACCCATTTATATTACTTTCATTTCATTTTCAACGGATATAGCCAACTGCTTGTTTAAATATCTGAAAGATGCATTTAAAATGGAAGGGATTACTTTTACCAAATTATGTGCCAACCTGTCCGCATCAAAGCGTGCTAATCCCCTATCCCCAGCAACTGCAGACAATGCTTCACTTATCAATTTCTCATTGTCAACACATACAGATTCGGTTTCTCAACTGCACTCAGATGTGACCAAATTCATAGACGCTTTTTCAGTTGCTCTCTACATTTATACCCGTTTTTTCAATTTCTCAAGAGCGGTTGTAAACGAATATAGACTCGCTTTTACAATATTTTCTCAATTGTCAACAAATACAAACTAGCTTTTGCAATATTTTCGCAATTATCAACAAATACTCGGTTTTTTCAGTTATTCTCAGAAGTGACCAAATTCATGCATGCTTTTTCCACATTTTGTCGTGGAGAGCCAGTTTTCCCACGACCTCTCGGAATGCCTGTTTTCCTAGCACTCCGCTGTCAGCTGCTAAAACCAGCTCACAACGCACGTGTGCACGTCTATGTTAAATGAGAAAAAGTAACAAAGCGGTCTGGCACATTTCTGTTAATTGAGAAAAAGTAAGAGAGCAGTCGTGCACATTTCTGTTATATGAGAAATATTAACAAAGCAATTATTTTGCTACTTCAAAAACTCTCAATAACCAAAAACAACCGTTATCATATATCCATTTTTTTCCAAAATTAAAAGATTTTTTCATTTCTTCTCTCTTCTTGAATAGACAATAAATAAACATTTCGCTTTCTTGACGCTTACCATAATAAGCTGGCAACGCTGTTATTTATAAAAAACAAATTTCTACGCTTGTGCCTTAAAACAAGCAGCAACATAATAATATATAACAGATTGTAGCCTGGGACATTTTATCAGACCATGTACCACAGCTCAAATCAGCTGCACAAATCTCTTGCAAATTTTTGCTTTGAATATAACGGAGAGCATATGCGCCTTGAGAAAAATTAATACAAGATTTTCAACGTTCGGATACAATTTTCGAATATTTTCAAGAAAGAACTTATAAATTAAGTTGAAAGTTAAAGATAGTAAAAGGAATAAAGATTAAGTGTAAAGGGAAACATATATATGTTATTGCTCTTGATAAGAAAGGTCTTTAATATTTTTGTTCTACAGCCCATTCCAGCTGTAGCGATTATGCCTTTAGGTAACGATTTATCACGTGTCTTGAACTGGGGCTCAGAACCACCATCCATTTTATATCGCATTGAAATCTTGAACAATGTATGTGAAAAAAAAACCAGAAACTTCTTCAAACGTACTGTATGATTTTTTATTTCCCTTTTAGATAAGAAAAGCTCCTTCCATAAACTTAGATTCATCCAATGTAGATAAAATACATATTGTATAATAAATATTGTTTTGGCTTACCTAAAGTTCGTCGTAAGTAATATACCGTTCTACGCCATTTTGGTAAATGTTTTTGACTGCTTATTTCAAATCATACTTGTCTTTGGCTTTGTTTGGGTTTCGATGCTTTCTTAATCAATAATATCCGCGCTTGGTTTTATAAAAAGGTTGTCCAAAGAGTTTGATGATGCCTACATTACGAAAAGGCTGTACATGTGTTTGGTTAGACCCATACTCGAGTATGCCTCAGTTGTGTGGTCTCCTTCATATAGGTGCTACGTAGGTTCAATTGAATCTGTTCAAAAGCAATTCCTGCTGTTTGCCCTTAGAAATTTGGGTTGGGATCCGATTGCCTCTCTTCCTCCGTAAGAAAATAGGTTGCTTCTGCTGTCCCTACCGTCTCTTGAGAAACGTAGGTTTGTTCTTGGCGTTTCCTTTCTAATTAAAGTAATAAATGGTGCCATTGACTCGCCTTCATTACTTGGTGAAATAAGCTTTAATGTCCCTAACCGCTTCTCTAGGCACTTTATCTTGGTTAAGCTTAGTCAGTGTAAATTTAATTATGAGCTGTTTAATCCGCTCAGAGTCGTTTGCAAGAACCTAAATGACGTCTACCACTTATTCTCGTTATCGGGCTCTTTAAAGTCCATTAAAGCAACATTGCTTAATACGTGCGATTTATCTATTTAAACTAGCTTTTATCCTTAAAAAGTCGTTACGTTTCGAAAATGAATTATTGTCAATTTATTATCGGTTGCCAGGCTTATGCATGTTTGCGATGGTTTAGGGGTTCATTTGCAATTTGGTCCTGTACCGGTTGTAAGTGTGTCCCTATGCTAATAGTATACATGCTTTTTTTTCTTTTTCTTTTTTTTTCTTCTTATTTGTTTTATTATACTTATACTAAATTTTATTATTAATTAATATAAGTTTTGCATTAAGAACCAATTGAACTCGACTGTTATTTGTTTAGTTGAGTTTCTAGTATAAGTAGAATAAATAAATAAATAAAGGCGGTTCGATTTCTTGCGCTTATCAGAATTTTGACATCGATTTCTCACAGTTCTGTCACACTTCTCTCATACGCATGAGTTGTCTCTTTTTTGGCTTATTTTTTGTTTCTTTGTTCTGTACTCATTTACATTACATTCAAAGCATGAAATGAAGAAGAAGAAGGATACAAAATCATTAATGCATTTATAGGTTTCCGCTGAAAGTTTCATATTTTCGGTTAAAAGTTAAAAATTTATTATACAAAACCCTAAAATGTATTTTTTCTACTTTATTACTTATTTTTGTGTCTTATATTATTCACTGTATTTAACTCTGTTAATGTTGATATATTATTGCTTGCTAACATTTAAAAAAATTTATTTAAAATCTCTAAAGTATATCGCGCCATTTTTAGGTATCCATAAACACTATACAGGAAAGTAAATTTTACTCGTGGAAATACATATTAATTGTTTTGCATTAGAGAGTAAGTTAAGCATTGCCAGTTGCAATATTTTTGCCATTAACTCTTGCGATTTAAAAAGGAAAAAGTCCTTCCAGCAACTTTTGCCACACAAAAAGAAATATTGGTGCGGCTACAGGTAAGATAATTTGCTTTCTAATAAGTATGTTAAAAGCTTCAGCAGAAGTGCTTTCAATTTTGACATCCAGCCGAATTGTGCAATGAATAGAAAATAATTTCGTCCACCTGCTTGTCTGTTACTACTGAACGATCAATGTTTTACGTGGTTATATATAATTGCGTGTTTATGCTTAAGTTGCAGGTTAGTATCGTAAAATTCTAAAACGTTTTCAATTTAATATTTTTCATACCGCGAAAATAGGAGGAAATTTGAAAATTACAAGTTGAATTATATGAAAAATCGAAATTATCTGATCCCACAGTAATACATACCTTTACAACAATTTCGACTGTTGATATATGATGAATTTTGTTCGAAGTAAAAAAGAGTTTTCGTTTTCATACCTGCCACCACAAAGTATATTTTTTCAGAAAGTCAAATATAAAAATTTTGGTAGGTTTACATACATAATACATAAACAATCTTGAAAACTAAAAATTTTGTTAAGAATAATTTATAGACCTCGATTCACAAATCATCTTACACCTTCGTCAAAAATATCCAAAAAATCGTCCGTTGTTTTCTTAGGCCAATTTTAAAACCTCCGTTAACAAGCAATAAAGAAAATTTCTAAAATCAAGAAAAAATAAAAAGTAATGAATTATTGAAGAAGCAGATGTTAAATATTATCATCTTATTTATTTATTTGTTTGTTCTAGGCGTTTTGGTAGTTATTATCACTGTAATGCTGCTCCTAACCTAATTTTTTAGCTTAAAGTTTTCTTTCGCTTACGTGCATATCTAAGTTTTGTTAATCATTGAAGCTGTCAAAAATATACGACCAGAAAAGTATACTATACGACCAGAAAGTATACTATGCGACCAGAAAAGTATACTGTACGACCAGAAAAGTATACTATACGACCAGAAAGTATACTGTACGACCAGAAAAGTATACTGTACGACCAGAAAGTATACTATACGACCAGAAAAGTATACTGTACGACCAGAAAGTATACTATACGACCAGAAAGTATGCTGTACGACCAGAAAAGTATACTGTACGACCGAAAAGCATACTTATTATGACTCTTACTCGTTTTCGTTTCAATAATTTTACCTTTCCAATTGAGATTCGGCGCTAAATAGACTCGTCGTTTTTCATAAAAGAATGATACAATACCGTGATAGGCGTATATATTCTCAATAATTTGTATACAAATTCCAACCATCAAGGATTTTTAAGGCTTTTGGAATGTGTACTATTTTGAACGTGTGATGATCATTTTGATTCAATCTATCGAAATTTGAAATAAATATTAAAAAGTTTGAATATACGGATATAATTTTTTGCAAATTAGGAAAATATAAGAAATTGTTTACCAAATTAGCTTTTTGAATTTTCTTGTCTACCGTTGTTCTTTCCCGACATTAAACTTTCTCGATGTCGCTCCACTCGCGGTTATGTGATTTCAAGTTGTCACTTTTCAGCATGCCTCTTGTCTCCATTGGCATATTAATCATATCTGGCCTTATAATATGGAGTTCGAATTATATGGAGTTTCCTTAAAAGGTTGTTGCGTATTTTCTGCTAGGTTCTCCTTGACAGACTCACATGTTCAACAGATGTGATTATGATCTATTACCGTCGACGTAGTTACAAAAACTATATGTCTTATTCGCAGGTGGCTAAAATAAATGTATCGTTGTATTTGTAATCGAACTCATTTAAAATAAAAATCTTTTCTTATGACTAGAACTGGCAATATAAGTTATCTGTCTAAATCGACTACGACCGGCTACAGTCACAATTACCTCAACAACTCAAAGAAGGCCCTTAGGACACTAAATAATTTTTTGCATTTTTACCGCAGTTAGCAATATCGCATTTCTACTTTTTTTTGTCGTATATATATATTTTATCCATTTTTTAAAATATTTTATTAACAAATTAACAAACATATATATACAATAATTTTGATAAATGTAATATGCTGTACACACTCCTTGCTCCTTTTCATATATTTGAACGTTTTTTAAAATACATATTTCAAAGATACTTGTTTGCCTTTTCTACATAGAGGGATCCTCGCTGTTATATTAATTTCTAACAAATAATTTAAGAGTCCTCTGTCAAGGATCATTCGGTGCTACTCTAAGCCAATTAATTCTTAAACATTATGTTTATGTTCCAAATTAGTAGGTATAGTATATCTCTTATATAAAAGTTTACAAATTTTTTAAAAATAAAATTGAAATTTTAAAAACTATTCAGATTATTGATGTGGTGTTAAATCGCCGTCATGTTATAGTGTCTGAATTGGAAATATTCGCTGAAGTGGGTCACGGCACTGCCCATCATGAATACGTCTTCTTACAGTCACAAAGTACAAGGAGGAAGTGTCTAATGTGCGCAATAACTTGGTACGTTTCGATTTCATGAAGGGTGCTTACGACAATCCGAAAATCAATGCTTTCATATTATTGAAAAGGGACGTTCAACGTATACCACGGCTAAAACCTTACATAAAGACACTTTCTATCTAGATATAGATGATAGTGCTTCCATTAGAGGTGGGAGTAAAAAGAGGGTCCTTAACGTTCAACATAGAAAATCAGTTTCCAATGAAGAAGATACCGAAACGGATCAGTATCCAAAGAAATTACCAGCAGTGGAAAATGAAGAAGATATTAACGATGAATTCCATAAATTACTTTCGAAAGCAGAAAGTCCTCGTAAGCGAAGCTATAAGGGTAATGAGAAAGCCAGCGTATCCACATCCCATTTTAAGTGTGTTGAAAACGTTACTGTGATTATATTTTTTTTATTTTTTTTTAGTTTTCTTTTTTTTTTTTTTTTTGTAAAATTAATGCGAATTTATATTAAAGTAGGTCAGGTTGTCATTATAGAAATGTCGTTTCATAAAGAATTCATGGAAAATTTTTCATACTCATAAAAGCCAATTTACCAATTGAATATGATCAATGTATTTCTCGTGCGTATATTTTACGTTGCATACATATATGTATATATACGAATAAGAGCTCTTCTGGAACAAATTTAAATAACTCATCGAAATTGTGTGCTCATCAAATTGGTCATCAACATCTTATATATATACCATACCATACATATTTTAAGACCCATTCGTATTGTAGTCAGATAAGCAGCTTTGTTACTTTTTTTTATATTTTTCCATTCAAAATTATCTCTAATAAATCGAAATTTCGAACAAATGCTAATAATAGTTTAATAGATGTTTCGGTAGGCACTCCAAAAAAACAATTTTGAGAAGAGAAAGGGATCAGCTTCATGAAAAAATGAATCAATCCCAATTAGCCGTAATACAAGCTAACAAAGGTTGGGGCCATTTATTATATTCATCTATTCAATAATGGCCACATTTTATCTAAATAAGACTCGAAGCATGTGGTTCTACAATTTGCCTTCTGAATTTCTGGAAGTATCGAATATATACCATAAATTTCACATTGCTATTGGGTTTCATAAGCAATTTTGAACACTATCCACCTCAAATTAAGACATTCAACATTTAAGGAAGCTTTATTCGGCGGGGGCCAAATCTCGCATATCCACTACTAGACTTTTCGCATTCTACTCTCCAAGGCCCTAAGAAAAAAGTAATCGCGGTGTCTACCGGTGTTTAGAATTAAACCATTTTTGGACAGATAATATATCTTCAAAACAGTTTTAAGCGTTTTGTCTTGTTTGCTTCATGGTAGATAAATAAGCAGATAAATAACTCTCAAAAAAGTGAACAAAATTAGACTTAATTTCTCGTAACTTTGTATGGACATGGCCTATTGGTTCCATTTTTGCATCTAAAGACTAAGGTTTCTCGTAAAGCAAATGTAGAAAATTTCAACCTTCTAACTCTAATAATTTCCCAGCAACGAACATAAATCCAAAAATATTTATTAGAAATAACTGAGTTGCGTTCAGTTTATGCTCCGCTGCGCGCTTCTGCTCTGACCAATTTGGCCTATTTTCAATATCAAACTACTGAAGTTATAATAGTGAATTGAGTACAATGTACCTACAGTGCTGCTACAGCTTTGCAAATCTTGATTTTGGTCATCGCCAGTCGCTGATTTCATATCATTAGCTTGTAGTACCTTTGTGAACGATGTTGAAAAACGTAACCATAAGCTTATACCCCTAACATATGATGAAAGAGACACCACACAAGAGGACATTAGTGGCCTTTCCTATAATCGTAATACCATAGTTCAATGAGAAAAACTTCGAATGTAACATTTTTAAATTACTGCAATGGAATAAATCGGGTCACGTTGAATGAACAGCCACTAACCCCCTCGTAACGTCAACTGTACTCTATGTCAAAGATAAAGTCAAGCCGTACTTAAAATGAAATACAAAACGAATTAACTCTTATTTGAACGGACTCGCATCAACAGAGACTAATATGCCATAAGTTACGATGGTGGAATAGTATTTACGAAATTTAATAAAATAAAAAATATTTCTGCCAGAAACTATCATTTAAATATGGGCTCATTTATTATCATTAGCCGGGCTGTATCTGCACAAAAAGATACAAAATTCCTAAAATTAGCGTCTAAGCCTCCGGCTGAATACTTCTCCGGATAGTGTCTTGAGTTTGTTTAGCATCCGTAAGTCCGTTGATTTTTAAATGTTTAGATTACAGTAAGCGAGTACTTGATCAAACAATGCAATACGCACTTACCTGAAATGGTGAAATTATTAAATTAATAAATAGAATATTTTTCACAACAATGATATGAATCACATCGGAATTAACTTACTAAACACTCAACATTTGCAACTTCAATTGCCAATAGCTTTACATTACTAAGATTGCTAGATTATGGTGAGATTTGCCCATCCCTGGAATTGCTTGCCTTATGAACTTTGTATTTTTCCGCACTCCACAGATTTTCGGCTCAAACTTCTCTTGTTAATTTCGTATGGTGGGTAAATGTATGCTTGAACTACAATTAATAAACAAATAGAAAGAAAAAAAATATTAACAATAATAATAGGCTTTTATAAACAACCGATGCGTCGCTTTCATCCTGGAACCCAAAGCGAAGGTGATATCGTAAACGCACTTTCTTCATTCTGCACTAATTGCTGGAGGATCGGATAGGATACGCCAGAAATGTCGGAAATCTATTTATTGTCCGATTTGCGATGATTTTGCTAATGGGACTCCAGCATGTCTTAATAAAATGCCAGATCCGAGAAATAAAGTTTTGGTAACGTTCTAACAGTTCGCCATGAAGTTTTAATTTGTTATGGTGTTGAGCCAGATCGAAGGCTTCTTCCTTAGAGTACCGTGATAGGCGCGTTGCCAATTGTTTTAAATGGCTGGCTCCCCAGTAGGCCTACACCATTATCTACATAATTAGAAATTACAATAATATTTTCAGTAATAATAATAATAATAATACATAGTAATACGTAATACGTAAAAATACGTAATAAATAAAAAGCCCCGCTAATACATACATACATAATGGTACATAACATGCATATAAATAAATAAAAATTTCTGCTATGCCGGTGTGCTGACATCTATAAAAATTGGGCACTTTAGAGAATAAGCGTGTGTTTGTATAATCATTCTGGACTTTAGAGAATAAGCGTATAATCTGTGGGCATTTTAGAGAGTAAGCGTATAAAAATTGGGCACTTTAGAGAATAAGTGCATATGTTTGTTTACACTTCTCAATAATTGAACATGTGTTTGTTTAAAAATTGGCTTCGAGTAAGTATGAAAAATTAAGGAAAAAAATATCCGTTTTTAAACGCAGTCCTTGTTACTTTTCAGAAAACGTGCTTTGAATGAAGTATGGGCCCACGCTGTGTTGGGAAAACATGACATTGTTCAAAATGAGTATTGCAATGGCGATCTCTCCTGCAGAAACGTTCGCTGGTAGAATGTCAACTGAAAATATTACTATTACATGTAGCCGAGGGACTACGCTATATACATTCCAATGATTTAGTTCACATGGATTTAAAATCAGAAAATATCATCTTTACAAAAATGCCTTCAGCGCATAAATCGCCAATGCCACCAAGCGGTCCGCGACAACCGGACCCATATCCGATGGACGATTCTACATTGCTTTTATCAGCATTTATAGCTATTGGAGCATTTGTTCCGTTAATGTTTTGTTAGTGTAAACTTTAATTTAACGAAACGTTGAACTCCTAGTAACAAATTGCTGCGCTCTCTGCATTTGTTTTGTACTATCTCTTATTTATTTTCATATATCGAATTTGTTTTTCCTTTTTTTTTCTTTTTTTCTTGCTAGATGAACTGTACATTAAATATTAAACATGTACAAGAGCAGGGAGTTTTTGTTAAGTTTTGAGGCTTTTTTTTGGTTTCTTTTCTCCTTGTTTGAACTTCGTTTTAACACAGGATAGGAAAACAGAGAAAATAATAATTGTAACACTTTTCTATTCATGGAAATTTGAATTTGTACCATAAACATATATATATATATTGGTTTTAATTTTTGTCATTTAGCCTATTTTATGAAGTAACTTCTTTTTTTGTTATAAAGCATTGCTTTTTTTACAATCGACTGCGACGTATATCGAAATGTGCACAGAATTTTTTTTTTTTTTTTTTTTCCATTAAGAATTTATGAATTAATGGCAAATGACATATAAATGACTATTAATTTAGTTTATAAATAAACACTGTTCCTTGGCAATTAAGAAATTTATTTTCCTAATTTTTCTTCTAACAAGACTTCAGTAAGAATTTTTATTATTAAATTGAAAATATTTACGTATTAAACCGTTATTTATTTTTACATAAAAATTTATAGTATTAAAACAGAAGAAAAGACAAAAAATGCTTTTATGTTTAATCAACGCGACGTAAAAATTTAGTTTAACAAGATATACCTTAGCAGAACGTGTCTTTGCTAACTTAACAAATAATTTTCATTAAACTGTAAAAAAGAAAAAAAATGCGACATAATAATCAATTACCTGACAATTTGCAACGAATACAAAACCTAATTAAACGTGACCCGGAGTCATACAAGGATGAATTTCAACTGCAAGATCGTCATTTCCTCAATAGTTTAGGAATATTCGCTTTAAACCCAAATGAAGAGAATAAAAAAATTGATGAGTTAGTATGTGATGTAGTGACAATTGAGTGAAAATCAGACAACGAAAATACCTGAATTACCTGAGCTATAAAATGTTTTGCAAAGCTTTATTGTGTCCTCGGCGTACATGCAAAATATGCATCAAACTGAAAACTCATCACGGTTTTCGACACCACCCATGGGGTACCGGGATAGGCGCGTTGCAATTGTTTTGAATGGTTGGCTCCCCTGTAGGCCTACATCATTATAAACTTACGTATTACGAATTCTGCCCTTAAGTACTTGCTTTTAGGGATCAAATTTTCTCTGGGGTCCTTAGCGACAGACACGCTTGGCATCCTAGCAGAGCAGTCGCAGGTAGCTTTCTTCCTTGTTACTGAGCTGATTTATGAGCAAATCCTGGAGGATTATCCCATCACGGTTATCACGAATATATCATAATCATAAATTTTTACTGAAATTAACGCTAATGCGTCCACTACAGATTTATTTTATCCTTCTTAAAATCAGCTACATGAGATACTACGATATGCTCAACTATTTTGCAATCGCCTTAAATGAAACCCAAGAACGTGTTAGGTAAATACTTCAACATTTTTCTATTAAATTTATTATAAGCCCTAATGCGGAGAACAGCATGGTCATCATAAGCCAATATGCCGAACGAATCGCGAAATAGGTAAGGATGATAGCATAGGCTTCAAATTGAAATATAAGATTACTGTGCGCGGCACATATAGCTTGTCATGCATACAAAGAATTAAATAAAAGAAGGCAGCAAGTGGGGCGGTCGCGGATTGTTATTTATTCACGTTTATATAAGGAGCCAAAATTAGTCTCAAACGCCTTTCAAACTTGGTGCATCTAACATAGATTTAACGTTAATTTTTATGTTCAACAGAAAACTATTCAACTTGCATGAATTATGATCAAAATATATTCCACATATCTTCAACTTGCATGAATAATGAACATGTGATTAATTTCCTATTCTTGTTCATGTTCATTCAAAGCGTTGCCATTTATTTATTGAAAGCGATTCTTTTCTCTCTCTATGTTAGAGCAAAGTGGAAAATTGCTTAATAAAATGAAAAATATTATAAAAAAAATTGGAAAAAAAGGAAAAAGTGAAATACCAAATAAAATTTTATATTTTATTAAAAATTACTATTGTGTTAAATAAATTAAAGAAATTGCCCAGCCCACACAGTGTAGCGAAACTGGTGGCAAAACTCGAAAATATTGACTTCAGCGATAAAGCAGAATCAACAATATGAAATTGACCAAAGTGTACCTATTGACTGCCCTAGTTTTTCATATTCTTTGTCGAGCGTCGACTATTGTTTCAAAATTTAACACCGCTTCACGTTCACAGTGGCCACCGTGTTTTGAAAGCGTCTGTTCTGAAGACGTGGTATTTCAATTTGTCAAATGCAAAAGAGGCCAGTTGATTATTCGTTATTGATCTGTGAGATCTATAAATACGATCATGTGATCAGGGCGACTCAATTCAATTTAATCGTTAATTTATGTGAAATGGGTAAACAAGTGAGTTCGAGGATAGCGAAAAGGGTATCCGAGCTTCTCTCCTAAGACATTGAGAGTGTTTAGAAAACCATATAAATGAATAGCTTTAGATTCATTCAGAGCCTGCTAAGAGTTTCAGTTAAACGGGAAATGATTTCAATTACTTTTGGCTAAGCCGTTTATACAAATAATCTATGGGAAACTAGTTTTCAGTATCGCAGAACGTAAAAATTCAGTAAAATCCTTACCAATGATGTCTAAGCGTTTAAACGTTTGAATTGGCTTGGATGTTCACAAGCTAGTAGGCGTGCAAGCAACGGTGAGAAACGATCCAAAAAACCTTTTATACGCATAGAAACATTTCTTTTACAAAATGTATGGCTTTAATAAGAAGATTTTCGAAAAAAGTTCTCTGATTATGTCCTTTGCTAAAAGAGAGTTAAAGACGAAAAGGACTTTAGGCAAATGTAGAAAAAGGATTCTTAACACTTATATGAATATTATTATATCGCATGTTTTATCTTGTTCGCTGTCGCACATGCGATAAGGTTTTGATAAATGAAAGCTGCGTAGAAGCGTAGAATAAAGTCCGTCCGTGGCGTTCAAAATCTATACCGAACCGGTTTAGTCACATTCGTTTGCCAGTTTAACTATTCATCAAATTAGCAACATAAGATAGTGAAGAGAAATAAACGCGGTTACGAAATTCAAACCGAACCATTTCCAATAGCATTCGTCCATGGGCTAAAAATTTCATTAAAATATTGCAAAAATTACAACCTGCAAGACAGACAGAGGGACAGACAATCTAACTCATTAAGTATTTGCATCCATCGATTGTTAAATTAAAATCGAGTTTTAAGCACTTTTACATAGTGAACTTAAGTTGTCTTTAGTAATTGAAAAGGACGCATACATCACAAAAAGATCATCTTTTAATGCAAATTTGTACTATTGGGTTCTCTCGAGAAGATATGGGAATATTGACGAAAAACTTTAACTATTTCTCTTATCCAATGTACTTTTCTATTTGCTATTGTAACCGCGCAATGTCTTCTGCGCTTGTGTTGAAGAGTACATTATTTCGGTTTCTAATGTTTTGTTGCATACGTTAGTAGAGTTGTAGTATTGTATTTTTATATATGAAATTTTGTGTTTGATTTTCTTACCTAAAATCTTTTTCAAAGATTTTGAAGAACTTCGATTTAAAAAATGATAATTAATCATGCCGCAGCAACGTATTTTCATTACTCATAATCGCAGGAAGAAAAACTTAATTAACCGTTTGAGTGTTCAATAATTTCACTCAAAATTTTGTATCTATGTGAAAAAAGAAGAAAAGAAAGTGTTAAGTGACAACGGTTAAAAAGCAAAGCTATAAAGAAATGTAGAAAAAGTGTTAAAAGTCAATCTCTCTCAACAATCAAAGAAAGCCCTTTCATTTCATCCGAAGTGAAAGCCCTCATAAACAGAAGGATGACAAATAAATTACATATCAGTTAGCGGATAGCTTGGTGCAAAATTTATTTCTTTTCAACACATATGCAATTACGGACGCCTTGATTGACTCAAAACATTTATCTTTAATTCTATTAATCATTTTTAGAGTTTTTTTCCGTTTTTTTCAAATATATAAATAATTAACATCGAGAGATTTGCTTTACACTTCATAACTCCCTGAGCATTTATTTCAGTTTTCTCTTTACAAAAATAGCAAAGATTTGCTCGTTTTTATGCGTTTTTGGCATTCTGAATTCAAAATTGTTTTTATTTTGCTCAGTTGGTTTTAAAATATTTGCTTGAACTATATTAAATGAAATGCAAATGCAAACCTATGCCTATGGGTAGACACTGGATGTTTGCGTTAAGTTCTACGTTTGACGTTGTTCCATCAGAGAATGGGCGCTTTCAACGGCTTTTTTTCTATACATTCTACAGCTGTTTTCCTTTTGAATTTCAACGGAACGCATTATCTATACACATTTTACGAGTGTTTTCCTTTCGAATTTGACGCTATATTATCCTATGTTTGTTCAATCATCTGCTTTAATTTCGAGAACAGTCGTTTGAGACGCTGAAGAATCACAATCATCACTTTTCCAAGTTTGCACTTTGTAATGTAAGCAGATGTGGAGAGCTACATAAACGCGCGGATCTTATCATTTTTCTTGGATTATAACTGCTTTTGCTCCTTTCCATTAAAAAGCACGTGCGACATTAGCAAATAAGCAGATTTAATAATTTTAATCTCCTTGCAATAAATATCTTTGTATTTTTTTTTTAATTGGAGCGACCAGTTCTGGTTCGATAGGTATCCAAAGTCTTTAAAATCCATTATATCCACTCCTACTATGTGCATTTTGTACTATCGCACTATTTTTGGACAAGAGATATCGATCTTTTGCTGTAGTCGCCTATAAATAAAATGGAAAAAGAATGGGTTAGTTATAATTCTTGATGTTATGTTTTATATATATTTCTAATTATTGTACTTCCTCATAACGTTGAATTTTATATTTTTTTTTATAGAAAATCGAAGTTGACCCTTTGTACATTTGGGACAAAATTCCATAATAAATTTTTCGCCATAGAATTTTCAACCCGAAAACTCAGTTTCTCTGTTAACACGGTACACCTTGCATTGATTTGGATTGTTGAAGGCATTTTATAACACGGTTTCACTATAATAAGGTACAAATTTTCTCTTATTGATATTATATTTAAGTTTAAATTATGTTATTCTATATAATAAAAAAATAAAAAAGTTTCGTATAACATGGTTTCACTTCGGCACGGTACGAATTAACTGTTTTAAGCGGTGGATGCCTGCACTTATTTATATATTATGTTTATTATTCGTAATCAATTTAAATTTCATCGCAATATTAGTCGCGGTTATACACACTGGAGGGCAAAGTAATTTTACCAAAATTTTGTCTATTAGTATATAATAAGTAAAACATAGGACCCACCCTTGCAATACTTGATATAATGAAATGACAACCGTAATGCAAATATACGAGATCATGTCTGTTTTAGTCGACACATGAGTAATAGGTATAAGAAAGAGAAAAATTGAAAGATAAAATAGTAAAATATTATTTTTCTGGGAGCCTAGTGTTTCATAAGGGACTTTTAATCAAAGTTTCACTTCTGTTTAAATTGGGTAGGCGTCATTACATTTCTTGTTATATGAAAGCGCAAACATTACGATAAATTTTACTTCTGATTTTTATGAATGAAGCCCCACCGACTAAGTAAATCAAGTATTTTGGAAACGTTTGAAGAGATAAATTTTGGTCAACATGTTTATTTGGAAATGTGGTTAGAGTTTGTTTTCACATCATTGTTACAAGGCTTGTCAGTACTTCTTTTTATAACCCACACCACTTGTGGTACAAGGTAATATTAAGTTCATAGGGATGTATGGACTATCCAGAAGGGCTTGAAATGGGTCCACTTTTTATTATGCTGATCTTGTCTGTCCGCCAGATGTATTATTCTCTTGTATTCAATCCATATGCTACCAATTTGTAGATCTTGTGATAAAGTTTGGTACATTGACGTGCGAAAATGGTTCGTATCGCTTAACTTTTTCATCATTTCCCTTATAACAGCTTATTTTGAAAAATCAATATACGGATAACTGCAGCGGATGTGGGATATTCGTTAATCGGTCGTGTCTGAATGATTTGGCGGTCGGTATGAACTTGTTTTCTTGTCATTTAAGTGTGAAAAAAGTCTGACGAAGAAAAATTGGAACTAAATTTTACATAAATTTATTTCTTTTTTATGTTAGAATACTTTACTTGTATCTTATGCAGATTACATTTTTTATCAAAAATGAATTGATTTAATAATTTATCTATATAAAGAACATTTGCGTTCTTTTATATAACGCGCCTAACACTTTTGCGCTTTTTTTTTGTAGTACCTTCGAACCATTTTTAAGAATACTTGTAAGATGTTTTTTTCAGAATTTATAATAAATGCCGTACACGGGGCGAACTTAGATTTGATCAATCAACTAAAAACGTCAGTCTTGCTAATGCATTTTGCAATAATGCGGGAGCACATTGCTGCCATCAAAAACCAATTCATTGTATCTTCTGGTTACGTGATTAGTCTTTTTGCCTTTAATAATTAGTTCATTTCCAAAAATCAATCAAATTGTACATGCCATGTTGAATTATACCTTGTTTCTTTATTTTTTGTAGTATTCTTCACTTACTTCCAAAACTTGTTGACAAATTGTTAGTAACTTTTGAGGGCCCCTGGGTCATGTGGAAAGTGTATTGATAACATTACGATTATCTTTTAAAAAAATTAATTAACTATTTCTCAAAATATGATTTGCGGACCTGTCAGCGTTGGGTTTTTGAGAAGTCATTCAAGTTTTTAACGCAAGCACTCTCACACATATTGTAATAAAAAAGTTATTTCTGTGGTACTGAGTACAGTGCGGATGTTGTATATATGAATGATATTTAGTTTATTTTTATTATTCGGTGTACCGCGGTTTAGCCCTATGCTGCTCGGCTTCAGTACGCCAAGTCTAACCGTCTCATGTAGTGCCAATGAAGCTCGGCAAGGGACGTTCCCTAACTTTAAGCTTAGGCGGATTTAACGCCTTAATAAAACAGCGAGTTAATACGCTTGATTGAATTGCTGCCAAATCTTGCCTGGCTATTTATACACGAATTATTACACTAAATTATGCTAACGTAAACAAATAGTAATTGTTTTGATTGCAATGCGAAATGCAATACCCAGCCAGTTGAAGTGCGACAAAATTTTTGCTTTACTTTTTCTTTTTTTTTTTGTTACAGAATTATGCAAATTTAGCATAATTCTGTCGCACTTTAAAGTGGATGCATACGACGGTATGCGATCACACTACACCCTTACCGTTTTAGAGAGAAAATTGTTAATGTTTTTATAGACGTTAACAATTTTCTGTTATGGGAGAAAATTTTTAAACGGTAATTTTTTTTTTTTTTTGTTCATTTAACATGAGTAAATTCTTAAGTATATAGTGTTTATTTACAGCTTTGTATGCTTAGTTCTAATTAGATATGGGTTATAATTTTTTTAAAATAAATTTAGTTTACATCTACTGTATTGTATCTCTTAATTAAATTTTTATGTACAGTTTTTTGCTTATCTTTTATTTGTATTGTGACATTGGGTTCTTTGATATCTATTACCTCGTAGGGTCCTTCATAGGGTTTATCTAATCTTTTCCTGTTGTGTTTCTTTAATAAGATTTGATCTCCTATGTTTATATCGATTGGATTAGTGTAATGTTCTTTTGATAGTTGTGTTCTTGCTGCTTTTACTTTTTGTAAAAATCTTTTAGCCTTTTCTAAAGAATATTTTAATTTTGTTTTTAGCTCATTTATGTAGTTTTCTGGGTTGTACGTAGGATTTGAATTTAATATTGTTTCGTTGGGCATGTATGGCAATTTTCCGTATATCAATTCAATTGTGTTTCTTCGTGAGGGGTAGTGTAGTATGGTATCCATTTATCCCAATCATTGTTTGTTGCAAAGGCTAGAAAGTATTCGTTAAGAACTCTGTGATTTCTTTCAATTGTACCTAAGGTTTCGTGGTGGTAGGGGGTTGAGAACTTTTGCTCGATATCTAGTAATAGACAAATTTCTTTTATTAGTTCATTGTTGAATTCTGTTCCTCTGTCATATTTTAATGTTTTAAATTGGCCGTATTTGAGTATTACCTCTTCTGTTAAAATTTTGGCAATTGATTTTGCGCTTTTATCTACAATAGGATGTGCGATTATATATTTTGTTAGTTCGCATTGTATTGTTAATATGTATCGGAAATTATTGGAAGGTTTTATTGGTCCTACTGTATCTATACTTAGTGTTTCAAAAGATGTGGACGGTGTATCTGTTATTGTGAGAGGTTCTTTTGTATGTTTTGCTTGTTTGCTTGTTTGGCAAATGTGGCATTGTTTTATATAATTTTTTATCATCTTGAACATATTGCGCCAGATGTATTTTTGGCTTAATTTTTGGAATGTTTTTCTTACTAGGAAAAGTCCTGAGTGTGGGCAAGTGTGGTATTTTACTATTAATTTGCACTTTTCTTCATCATCATATATTCTTTCTCTTTCTTTGTATAATAGTATATTTATGCGGTTTCTTTTAATATTGTTGAATTTTTCCTTTAATATCTCTTTGGATATGTATTTAAATATATCATCTCGTAGACTTAATGCATAGTCTAAGAAATTTAACTTGTTCAGTTTTGATGTCAATTTTTCCAAGAGCGCATCGAAATGGTCTGGATATTCATTGCATCTCACACGTGTGCAGTTTAATTCTTTTACATTTTCAATTATCATATCTTTTATACCGCTTTCGAATTTGAATTCTAATTTTCTTGTGTTCTTGATATCATTTATTGACGTGCATTCCCACATATTTAGTTGTTCATTTGAGTTTCTTTTTGCCGATTTGCTTCTGGTTATTACTAGTGTCCTTTTTATCCGTTCTTGGTCTTCTTCTTTCGATGTTGGAATCATTTCTTTTAATATCTCAGAGTTTATATTTATCCTTGATAAGGCGTCAGCGTTAGTGTTGTTTGAACCTTTTTTATAAATTATGTTGAAATCGTAGTCTGATAATTGTATTGTTATTCTGGTTAATTTTGAGATGATGTTTTTGTGGGAGAATAGTGCTACTAATGGTCTGTGATCAGTTATCACTGTAAATTTTTTACCGAATAAGTAAGGTCTGAAATGCGTTATTCCAAAGTGGATTGCGAGTAATTCTTTTTCTATGATTGGTTTGTTTTTTTCGTGTTTGTTTAGGGATTTGCTTGCGTATGCGATGGGTAAGTCTTGACCTGTTTCTCCTTGTGATAGTACTGCTCCTAAGGCGTAATTTGATGCATCGGTTGTTAAAATGAAGGGTTTATCGAAATTTGGATATTGTAATATGGGTGGGGATATTAGTTTATTTTTGAGTTCTAGGAATGCCTGATTACATTGGTTTGTCCAGTCGAAGTCTTTTCCTTTTTTGAGGAGATCGTTTAGTGGTTGTGCTATGTTAGCAAAGTCTTTTATGAATTTCCTGTAATAGTTACAAAATGCTACAAATCTTTTTACTTCGTCAGTATTTTTGGGTTGCGGGTAGCTTTTTATTATTTCGTATTTAGCGGGATCTGGTTTTATGCCTTCGTCTGTTATTAGGTGTCCTAAATAGGTTACTTCTGGTTGTAGAAAGTTGCATTTGGATGGATTTAGTTTTAGGTTGTATTTGTCAAGTCGTTCTAGTACTTTTGTTAAATTTCTGTTGTGATGTTCGAAACTAGATCCGTGTATTATTATGTCGTCTACGTATAAAAATGCTTCGGTGTCTAGTCCTGATAAAGCGATAGTTAACATTCTTTGGAAACTGTTGGACGAAATTTTTAATCCAAATGGAAGTCTTGTGTATTGATAATGTTTGTTCGGTGTTGAAAAGGCGGCTAAAGGTCGCCAGTTTTTGTTAAGATTTATTTGATGAAATGAGTTTGTCATGTCCAGAGTGGAGAAATATTTTGCTCGTCCTAGTCTATCTAGGATGTCTTCTAATCTTGTAAGGGAAAATTTGTCGTTTACTATTTTTTCGTTTAGTTTTCTATAGTCAACTACCAGTCGCCATTTTTTTATGTCTGTCTGATTTTTTTTTGCTACTAGTAAAAGTGGTGAGTTATAGGGGCTAATTGAGGGTTCTATAATGTTTTGTTGTAGTAATTCTTTTACCTAAGTATATATGATGTCAGTTTTTGTGTGGGGTAATTTATAGTATTTTATGTATACTGGTGTATTGTCGTTTGTTTCTATGTTTTGTGTATAAAAATTATCTGCTGTGAGTGGTTCATTTTCTAGGTGGAATACGGGTTGAAATTTTTTGAAAATTTTTATGAGCTCTTGTTTTTGAGAGTTGTTGACGGTGTCTAATTTTATGGATTGTAATATTTTTTGGAATCGTTGTTCATCATATTGAGTGTGTATATTGGTGTTTTGTATAATTTGGTAGGTATGAAGTGGTTCGGTGTTGATATGTAGGTGTTGTATTGTGATTTCTTTATCTAGTGTATTTAGTATTTTAATGTGTTTTTGTCCGTTTTTTGGTATTATTGAATTAGCTAAAAATATTCCTTTTTCTATTTCTCTATTTAATACTAAAGCGTCGCTGTCTATTTTGATATCTATGGGGACTATAATTTCGCATCTTGGTGGGAAAAGTATGTTGTTTTTATTAAGTATTTCATCGTATATGGGGAGTTGAATTTGGTCGTCGTCTGTATTAACTGTAAGAGAGAAATTTTCATAATTTATATTGCAAGCACACTTGTGTAGGAAATCTCTTCCTATGATTCCATCGGTTTTTATCGGGAAGTTCTGGTCTACTAATTGTATTTTATGTTGAGTGATTCCGTTTCCTATATTTATATTCAGGTGTGTGGTTCCTAATGTTTCTATATGTTCGCTGGTTATTCCTGTTAAGTTGATACTTTCTGCGTTGTTTAGTGGGTAATTTTCCAGAAGGTGTGCTTTGCAGAGGCTGATGTCTGCTCCAGTGTCTAATAGAAATGATAGTTCTGTTTTTGTTGCATTTTTAATATCTAGTAGTATGTAGTTTGATAGTTTTGAGAGAGAGAAGATTTGTTTTGTGCACTCGGTGGATGCCTGGTTTAAGTGTTTTGTCCCGAATTCAGGGGCATCATCAAGGAATCCGGGTGAAATCCGTTTCCCTGGTCTTCTATTGCGTGTACGCGGTTGTTTTGGTTGTTGTTTCTTTGAAATCTGGTATTATTTTGATTTCGATAGTTGAAATTCCTATTGTTGTTATTGTTTCTATTAAAATTGTTGTTATTGTAATTGGTATTGGGATTATTATTATTATTAGTTCTGTTAGAATTGTTGTTATTATTATAATTCCTGTTTTGGTTATTATATCCTTGGTTGTTTCTATTGGGATTGTTGTTATTATATTGATTTCTGTTGTTGTTAGTGTATGAGTTTCTGTTGTTGGTGTAGCGATTGTGTGAATTTTTCTTTTGGTAATTTATTCTCATTACCTGTGAGTTTATTTGAGTTGCACTCTCGTATTGTAGCGCAATATTAATTGCTTCTGAAAAGGTTTTTGGTTGGGCCGCAAAGATAGTGGATTTAATATAGTCATCGAGACCGTTTTTGAATATGGTTAATGCATATGTATCGTTGATACTGGTAATGAGGGATTTTTGTTCGCTAGTGGGGTTGGGGCCTAGTTCTTTAATTTGGAGGTTATTTAGATCTGCTATTATGTTCAGAATTTTGTCTTTGAAACCTGTGATTGTGCCTTTTTGTGTTGTTTGGCTTAAAAGTGAGTGTAGTTGTGGTATTGTTTGATTTGTTTTAAATTTATTTTTGAGTGTACTTTTTAGTTGTTGTAGTGTTGTTGGGATGTTGTTTGCGAGGGCGGTTTGGACGTTTGAGGATAGTTTGCAATAAAAGGTGTACTCTATTAATTGTGGTTTGGCTTCTTCTTTTAGTTTCTTTTAGTTCTGTTTATTATTTCAACAACTTTTAAGAAGCAGTTGATGTCTTTGTAGTTGTCTGTGAAAGTGGGTATGGATTTGGAAGCTATTTCTAAATTGAAATCCATTTTTGATTCCATTATATTCTCCGTTTTACTGGGTTTTATGTCTTCTAGTGATTCTTTGGTAGTTTCGATTTCTAACAATTCTTTTGCTGTGTTGTATTTTTTTTTAAATGCTTCTATTTTGCTCGCTAGGTTTGGTTGCTCAGGTTTAGTGCTAGCTTCTAATATGTTACGAACTCTGGTTCTATAATTTTCTAATTCTTCAAGTTTATTTTCGATTGTTTCTTTTTTGTAAGTTTTATTTCCTAACTTTCTGAGGTTGGAAATTATTCTGTCTATGGAGATATTAATCTCGTCTATTCTTTCCGTATTTATATTTGAATGTATGTATAAAGTTTTTTTTTTTGTATTTTTATAAAATCATTCTTGAACTTAGCTTGGTAGGAAAAATTTTGCGAATAATATTTTGTATTAGACGTTCAGTGTGTTATTATTATTATTATTATTATTTTATTATTATTATTATTATTATTTTAGACTAATGAATTGAATTCTTAGACTAAAAAAAGAGACATTGAGCACTAGCAACACAGGCTATCGGCTCTAATTTAAATAAATGGATATTAGATAATAAGCTTAGTAGTATTAATAAAGTAAAATATTGAATTGATATTCTGTTCTGAAGTTGATTGTAGAATGTTCAAAGGGTTAATCGTTCCAAATGCAATACTTCTAGCCAAGGAAAAGTTGAGGCAGTCGCAGAGAATGTGCTTTATAGTAAGAGTTTGTCCACAACAGCAGATTGGGGGAGAAGACTTCTTCAGGATCCATTGGTGAGTTGCAATTGTACGACCAAGGCGAATTCTCGAAAATGTTTGGATCTTGGTTTTCTCAACATTTGTTGGATATAGAGGTGGAGTTAATTGAGGGTTAATGCAAGAGTAGTGTTGATGATGGTATTGTAAATTTCCTTCTGCAATTTTCTCTTTAACTTTTCTTCCAATGTATCTTTGAAGATCCAACTTTTCCATGACATCATCCATAATTAGAGGAGCAGGAGCGGCATACTTTGCCCCTCGATCAGCCTGCTCATTTCCCAGTAAACCGATGTGACTTGGTACCCATAACATTTTAATTTTTCCGTCGGGTGTAGTAATTATATTCCTTAATTTGTTGATGGTGCTCCATCTCGAAGTCGAAGGGTTCCGGGTAGCTAGTAATACAGACAAACTGTCAGTAACAATGACGGTTTTGACTTTGTTTTTATGGGCAAGGTTGACAGCGTGAAGGATAGCTCTGGCTTCGGTTATGAAAGTTGAAGTGCTTTCGTGAAATATGTGGTTGAGAAGAACCCGTCCTGTAGCATCTACCACCGCACAAGCAGGAGGCAGACCAGGAGATTTTGAGCCGTCTGTGTACAAAAGATTCCAACCAGTATTGTCCAATACTTGGGTTTTCTCAGCTATTAGATTCCTGAAGACGTAATTTGGAGTATCTTCTTTCTTGTGCATAGACAGTGA
>NW_023998490.1:2169714-2172236 GCF_014805625.2 Glossina fuscipes | reverse complement strand
GTCATCACCGAGAATGGATTTGTTTGAATTAAGAAGCTTAGGGACTATTTTAGCTTTTAACTCATACAGTCTATTTTCTAAGGTTGGGAGACCAGTTTCAATTATAATATTATTTATGGGCGTCGTCCGAAAAGCATAACAACTTGCTCTAACGGCTTGGTGATAGACCGGTTTAAGGATGTTGATATTAGATTAGCAGCTGTTGCCATAAATTATCAAAGCATAGTCAATCTTGCTTAACACAAGCATGTTGGTAAGATAAGCGATAGGGTTAATATGCGCATGGCTTTTCCAAGCAACGTACTGTATGAAATTTACCGTTGTTAAAAGGGAGTTTTTTAAACGAAGGCAGTGTGCTTTCCAATGATAATTGTTTGAAAACGTGAGCCCGAGAACATGGAGCGTCTGCACATTTAGTACTGGTAAGTCGTTAATATGCATCAGTAGGTTTCCTGCATCGCACATTTGTTTTCGACAAATGTGCATTTTTTTTGATTTTTCTATAGAGATTATAGCTCCTGACGAGTTTGCCCATGTGGAGATCTCACATGCAATAGATTCGAGGATGTTGATTGCTTTCGTGTTGTCTTTTTCTTTTGTAAAAATGTATACATCGTCCGCGTAGAGACAATGTTCCACTCTTGGTACACGGCAAAGAATTTCGCTAATTTCGTTGAAAGCGATCTGGAAAAGCGTGTCAGAGAGAGGAGATCCTTGCGGAATGCCATTCTTTAGCGGAAAGGAATCAGAAAGATGATTGTTGATTCTAACTTTGAACCGCCGATGCGACATGAATGATTTGATGTAGTTGAAGAATTTGGGTCCAACATTCCATGATTTCAAGAGTCTTAAGATAACATGAAGACCAACTCTGTCAAATGCTTTTTCGAAATCGATTGAGAGAATTGTTACGTGATTTCGTTCGGAAATTTCTTTGCTTGTGAAATAATCAATATGTAACAGAGCGTCGATGCATCCTCTACCCCGCTTGAAACCAACTTGTTGCTTTGTTATCAGGTTCTTGGATTCAAGAAACCAAGATAATCTAGATGCCATAATCTTCTCTAAAACCTTAGAGAGGCAAGATAAAAGAGAAATTGGGCGATAATCAGATGCGACGGAGACATTTTTTGACTTTGGAATTGGAACAACTGTTGCCAGTTTCACCATGTAGGGTATATGGCCAGTCATAAATACCGTATTATATAGGTCCAGTAATTTCTTTTTACTAGACTTAGACATAGCACTGATCATTTGGTATGAGATGCGGTCTAGACCAGGTGTCTTCCCCTTGAAATTGGAGTAATTATTAAATTTTGACTTTGGGTGGTAAGTGAATTTCACTATTTCATATATTTCATTCATTTATTTTTTAATTTATACTGGAGAATGAAAAATGTTCATAAATGATGCGAGAGAAGATTAGATATCCAAAAATACCAATGTTTTCAGTTTAACAGCTTTTCAGTGCACGGCGCGTTCAGAAGGTTATTATTATTACTATGCGAGAAAATTTAATAATTTATTTTTCTATAAGGCTTCACATTATATTCTGTTTGGAATAAACATATTTTCATATTTCTGGTAAACGTAGATCAGCGATTTTTGGGTTTTACACAACAAGCGTAGAAACTTGTAAACTGTTAAACTCATCGTGGTAATGTTTCTCCACATTTGTTATTCAATAAAAATTATTGTACCTGGTATCACAGGATGAGGGTGTATTCATTTTGACAAAATGTTTGCAACAACCAGAAGGGTGCTTTAGCGATTCACACAACAAATTATACACCATAAAAGTGTACTGATGAAAAATTGTATGGGTTTTTATTAATATTAGCGTGAAATATTGCTTGAAACCTTGGTCTTTAAGCTAATAAAGGGAAATGTTATGTCGCCGGCTTTATTAGAAGTTATTAATATTCCCATTCCCAGTAGAATTTCAAGACACTTTATAATCTTGCAGCTGCAACAATGCCGACCCAATTATGAGTTGTTCAATCAGTTTCGGATAATGTGTAAAATGCTCAACCATTTTTTGGTGTGTCCGTCTTTTCCGTAATAATGTTAAAAACGTTATATTGCATAACTAACTGTTAAACATTTTCAAGTCTTGTACAATAAACGTAAACTGAATTAAAATATTGCTTTATATTTCATTTTCTTTCTCATTTGTCACTAATAATAATGTATAAATAAGCACACGTTCATTCATCAATATATGTTCCTGCGTATTAATTTAGGGCTTAGTTGAGTGCTGATATATGTAATATGTTGATCTTATGTTTATTTTAATTTATTTATAGTATTTCTCTACATTTTAAGTTATTTTGTAGCTCACGTTCGTCTAATAACTTGTTCTGTACCGGAATTTTATTAATTAAACAAATAAATATTCGAAAGGAAGAGATCAAGTATACGTTTAAGAGAGCAATACAGAAGTAAACCAATTTTAAATATTTATTTATTTTATTAATTTAAATATATTTGATAACATACAACCCATTAATCCTAACAAATCC
>NW_023998490.1:2145904-2159714 GCF_014805625.2 Glossina fuscipes | reverse complement strand
ATTAACCCTCAATTAACTCCACCTCTATATCCAACAAATGTTGAGAAAACCAAGATCCAAACATTTTCGAGTATTCGCCTTGGTCGTACAATTGCAACTCACCAATGGATCCTGAAGAAGTCTTCTCCCCCAATCTGCTGTTGTGGACAAACTCTTACTATAAAGCACATTCTCTGCGACTGCCTCAACTTTTCCTTGGCTAGAAGTATTGCATTTGGAACGATTAACCCTTTGAACATTCTACAATCAGCTTCAGAACAGAGTATCAATGCAATATTTTACTTTATTAATACTACTAAGCTTATTATCTAATATCCATTTATTTAAATTAGAGCCGATAGCCTGTGTTGCTAGTGCTCAATGTCTTTTTTTTTTAGTCTAAGAATTCAATTCATTAGTCTAAAATTAAAATAATAATAATTACTTCAACCCACTAAAAAAATTTTACCCTATAATTTTATTAAATTATTTCAATGCACTGAACAAATTTTAAAGTATGAAAATGTAAGTAAATTAAAATTTTTTTTTTTTTTTGATTCAATTTTTTTTTCTTAATTTCGGTCAAAACTTTATTTGGTTGTGTGCTTTGCAAGCTTGGCAAATTGATTGATTGAATTGAAAATTTCGAAAACCGTAGGCTAGTTTTATACAAAACCCTTTGCGTGGTTTATTAAAAATTCACCATCCGTGGAGGATGGATGATGCTTGCGAATCAATAAAGTAATCGGTAAATATAGCCCTTCTTGTAAAAGGAAGATTCCTACATTTTATTAATTTTAATTTCATAAAATTTAAAGAACACCATATTAGTCAAATTGAAGAAGATATGAGTGTGCTTCCAAGACAAAAGAAGAAAATAGTTGAACATCGTCAGCGTGCGTGTCTCCGTAAGATGTGGCTGGATTGAACCATCGAAAGGATAGATTGACGTACAACATGAACAGGAAGAATACACGATCTGGTTGCGGACGTCCGCATCTAAAAATCAGTCAGGAAAAGGAGAACATTTAAAGTGAAAATCGTGGTATATTTAAAAATATGCAGATATGTGAAATATTCTCAATTGTTACCGGATTCAGAGTTACCAAATTCAAACTCTGGCATCTCTTGGCATCTAATTCATTCATGCTTTTTTTATTATTTTCTGTATTTATTATTATTCTCAGATACTTGTTGCATTACATTGCTTCATATAAATTTGGCGACTTATGAGAGAAATTAAATGAGCAGGTCTGCTGCATACTATTGTTTCATAATTCGTTTCAGGATATTTAGCTACCTTCTTGAAAAATAAATTTTTTTTTCAACAAAAAAGAAAAAATTATCTTTTTTTTTTCACAAACTTTTGTTTCTGAAAACTCTTGAAGTAGTGAAAATATATATAGTGAAGTTGCGGCATTTAAACAAAATCAACAAAGGCTTCGACGTCCTTGTGCTTCTCCGCAAATTGCGCAGCACCACCTGCTGTCTTCAACCTCATCCTGACAAGACTCACTTCGTCAACTCACCCGTACATTGGACATCAGCGGCGATTCCTGTCAAATTCTTAAAACTGCTTTAACTTACAAGGCTTTGTGCTTCTCTGTCTCTGTCGGTTCCACCAAAAACGGCTGATTTCCATATCCCTTCTTTTCTCGGTAAGTCAGTTGATCCTTTTCTCTTGCCTTTAATCTAGCACGAAACCTAAAAGTCGCCCGCCCCTCAAGGGGGTGAGGCTCTCAAACATGTTATCAAACGATGATGATTTCGAAAATTTTGTTCGAATCACGCATAGCAAGGGGTTCACTTAAAAGAAGAATCACAGCCCAGAACGAAGGTCTCAAAAAGATCATCTCTGATAAGAACAATTCATCTGTAAAAGACTTGACTGAGGATGTCAATATCACCTCCTTAAAGTCCCCGATCGCTCCCTCTAGGAATAAGCCTCCCAATAAAGACAGCTCGGTGAACAGTAACAATAATAGTAGTCCCATAAAAGGAAAGAGCTCTGACCCAACTAGTCCAAATCGTTATAGTGACGACACGACCGGTGAGTGCTACGTATTCATTGAAGTATGCAACAATAACCTAGAGAAACCTTTTCGCCTTAACTCAGATTTATTTTTTTTCGAACACATCAAAGATCTCAAATTGGATGGTTTGATTAATATCAAAACCATCAGCAATAACAAAGCCAAACTTGGTTTTGCTACTGCGGTTGATGCCAACAACTTCATAATAAACAATGATTTTGGTCCAAAGTCTTGCAAGGCCTACATCCCTAGAATTTTCACAGAAAAATTTGGGATCGTAAAAAACATTCCACCTTCAATTAAGGAAGAGGACTTTCTCAACTCAGCTACCTCTGATATTGAAATCATTTCTGTTACAAGAATCCTCAGAAGAGACCCTGCAGACAGAGAAATGTTCAACCCAACAAACAGCCTAAAAATTGGTTTCAAGGGTAAACTAATTCCCAAGAGTATAAAATTCAACTATTGCAATATTCCAGTTGACTACTTCATTCCTTCCGTCAGGCTCTGCTATAATTGCGGCCGATTTGGTCACATCGCCAAATTCTGCAAAAGTAAGTAAAGCAGATGCCTGAACTGTGGCAAGTCACCGGCCTGTCCTACGAACTCATGCCTTTCAGTCAAATGTCTAGGTTGCGGGTCTCTGGACCACAACGTAACATTTCGAGAGTGTCCAAAAAGAAAGAAAGATTTAAAAAAAATTTTAACCATCCAGAACTTATCTTTTAGAGAATACAAAGAGAAATTCTCTAACAACCCATACAATGTACTTGAAAACTATGACGTAAACTTCCCAGCATTGAAGGACAGCAATGCTCCTAACAATATCAGAGACCCTACTATTGATACAAATAATATTTTAATTAACAAAAACTTCAATGCAGTTTTAAAAAATAAAACAAGTATTCCCAAGTCCTTGAATAGAATGTCTCTCAAGACGCCCTCGACTTACAGTAATAAGTCGCAGGAGCCAAAAAAACCTACCCCACCCCCTGAAAAGCATACTTTCATCAATTACGATAAATCCACTGAAATGGAGATAATTCTGGAAAAGATTTTCAGGATTCTCTCCGTCTCTTCTCAAGAAGACATGCTTAAAACCATCCAAACAGAAATAAGTTCCCTTAAATCAAAATTTGATCTTTTAAAACAAGCTACATCTGTGTCGGCCCTATCATGTTCTAACATTTCTCATGACGTCCTTCCTACAGTATAACATACAAAGCTTCAGGCGTAATGGCCATTCTCTTGATTTTTTTCACAAATTCCAACCGAACTGATTTCGCCATCTTGAGTGAAATCTTTCTGTCCGATGAAAAAATTTCCGATCTCAATATCTCAAATTACAACTATGCTTATAAATGTAGAAGTGACGGCTATGGAGGTGTTGCCATCCTTGACAGGAAAGGCAGATCCTTCAAACAAATCCCATTTAAATCGACTGCTGACATTGTCATTATCAAAACCTCTTGTCTAAAACCTAATATCGTCATTGCTGCTTGCTATTTCAAGCCCAACATCCCCATTCAATCTTTCCGGGATGACTTTAATCGTCTCTGTGATATGCTCAATGGTTTCCACAATGTCATAATTGCAGGAGATTTCAATGCAAGACACCCTTGCTTTGGTGACTCCGTGTCAAACAATAAAGGCAAAGCCTTGCAAGAAATCATTAAAGCTAGTAACTTCTATTGTGTGAATGATAATTCACCTACCTATTTTCACTCTACGACCAACAATTGTGGTAGCGTGTTGGATCTTACTTGCACTAATGCAACCCATCTCACATTCAAATGGGAGGTTAAAAAAGAAATTTTCCTGGGAAACAGCCACCACCTTCCTAGTCTCTTTAATGCCACCTCAATTACCTCGTACAAGATAAATGACTTTATCTCGAGGAAAAAACTCCTAAATAATCTTATTCACGTATGTCTTGAGCCACAGGTCGAGTCTATCCAGTGCTCATTTCAACAAGAAATAATTAACGCCAAATCCGACATCCAAATTTCGAATTCCTACTCACCAAAACCTTGGTGGAACGAGCTGCTCACTTCACAATTCCGTAGATTACAGGCTGCTAAACAAAAATTTTCCAAATACCCCAATATTTCTAACTTTGAAGATTTCAAGTTATCCCAATGGAAGAAATCGATTAGAAAAGCCAAAAGATGCCACCGAGCCCTTGTTATCGAAGAGCTATGCTCAAATAGCAATACAAAGCCATTCTGGAAATTTTTAAATGGTCATCGCACCATAAAAAAGAAATACAAACACCCCATTTGGGATTATCTCAACAACAAATCCTACCTTGAATGGCTGAAAGCTCAAGTTCCCTCGACATGTGGTCTCCAAACCTCCTTACTTAACTCTCGGATGGAAAACATCTCTCCATTCTCCCTTGATGAACTCATGCACGTCCTTAAGTCGAAAAAGAAGTCCACAGCAGCAGGCCATGACAGAATCAAATATGAAATGATAAATGTCCTTCCCATGCCAAGCCTTCTAACCTTGCTATCTGTTATAAATGAGCGCTGGATGACCAACTCGTTTCCCACTGTTTGGCGTACAATTAAAATAGTGCCCATTCCTAAACCCGGAAAAGATCTTGAAATATTCACTAACTTCAGACCCATATCCCTCTTGCCTGTTCTTCTAAAAATTACCAACCAAATGATTAAAGAAAGACTAACAAAATTCCTGAATTACTCACACCTTCTCCCGTCAAGGTCCTTTGCTTACCAAAAAAATATCTCCACCGGTATGTGCCTTAATGAAGTCCTTTTCACAATTGCAAATGAAAAAGCAAATGGAAACCAGGTAGTCATGCTTTGCTTAGACATTAATAAAGCTTACGACTGTGTAAACTTAGCGAAACTGGACCAAATTCTATCTGATTTTAAAATCCCGACACAAAGTAGGCATTGGGTTCTCAACTTTCTTTCCTCGAGAACTCTCGTATTAGATTCATATACAGTCGAAGTTTGTGGAGGCTTACCTCAAGGTAGCTGTCTCAGCCCAGTTCTCTTTAATTTATACACAGCCGGTTTACATCAATTACAGGACAAATCTACCCATTTATTTCAATATGCCGACGATTTCCTCATCATCTCTGCTGGAAAATCATTAATGGAAGCAGTCCGTAACCTCGACACTAAAGCCAATCTTTTTCACAATCTTTGTGCAGACTTAAATCTAACTTTCAACCCGGAAAAATCAAAGGTCATTCGCTTTGCTAAGGGTCCCAAAAAATTTTTTACATTACAATCAATGGTATAAAAATCAGTCCGTCTTCCTCTTTTAAATTTTTGGGCAGAATAATCAACTCAAGTTTAATCACTCATGAGCATTACAAGGATAGCCTCGAAAATTGCAACACAGGCTCAAACGTCATCAAACTTCTGCCCAACATTCACACCGGACTCCCACCTAGGAAAGCATTAAACGTTTACAAATCTATTGTTAGATCCAAAATTGAATATCCCTACTCTACATCGTGTAACGCTCCTGCGTATACATTAAAAAAAATACAAACCTTTCAACACTCAATCCTAAGACGTTGTACCGGTTTGTCCCCCTCAACACCAATATCAATTTTACGTTCCATCTCTTATGAACTCCCCGTTGCTAAGAGAATTTATCTTGTAACTGCAAAAGAACTTCTCAAGGTAAAAATCTTCAAACCTGCCTTCTTTGACGAGGTCGCTTCCAGACACAATCATGTCATCAGTAGTTACTCTAACTGCTTCAAAAAATTCAGTAACATCTTTAATAAACTTAACGCAATACCCTCCTGGAATAATATTATTCATGATAAATGCGTAGTTGAATTAAACTTACTTAATTCGATCACCAACTCAAAAAAAAATCTATGAGGGTCTTGTCTTCGAATCGCTTGTCTGCAAAATCTTAACCACTTCGTCGAAAATAACTCCAAAATATACGCAACGGATGGATCTATCAATTCGGACATCTCTAGTTTTTCAATTATTGAATACCCAAACTTACTTATAAGAAAATTCAAAGTTCTACAAGAACTATCATCCACTTTCATTGAACTTCTGGCCATCAGACAAGCAATCATCCATGCATCTGAAATTAAGCTAAAAAAATTTGTAGTTTTCTCTGACAGCAAATCTGCTCTAATTTTAATCAAGAACAAAGAACCATTCAATAAGTATGTCTTCGATATCTACAACCTTTTAAAAGACCTAAGTATTGAAAAATGCCACATCATCTGGATCCCAGGTCACTGCGGTTTTAGTATCAATGAAAAAGCTGACTTCCATGCTCGTCAAGCTAGGTTCGATGGTAAAGTTTTGTCCATAAACTACTCCCCCAGCGAAGCTTTTCTGCTAGTCAAAAAACTCATCGTAAAAGAATGGAAAGATGGGTATCATGTTTTAGCTAGAGAAAAAAGTGACCGGCTGTTCTACAAAATTTACCCTTTTTTGACACCAGCGCTTCTACCTAAAGGAAAATTCACAACATGGGAATTTAAAGTTCTTCACCGTCTTATGAGTAATCACACCTACGATAAGGTTTATTTTAAAGTGATCAAAGTCTCCTCCTCTGACATCTGTGAGGATTGCAATATTACTGAGTCTGCCGAGCACCTTATTTTTGAGTGCAGGAGGTTTGACATCCTTAGACAATCTTTCAGTATATTTAACCTGTATAACAATCTATATAAAATTTTCGTGCTGGTAACTTTAGGCATTTGAAGCAACTGACTGCCTTTATCAAATCAGCTGAGTTTTCATTCTAATTTTACATTTAGTATTTCTATTACAATCACGAATCGCCTACGCTTTTCTTTTATCGGCATTATTAGCCGGATCATGACAGTACAGTACCAAGTACAGTGATTTATGGATTGACAGCGGAACAGAGCCTCTCATTGCGAACACTCTGCCACATCAGTCTACCTATGCTTAAATTTTTGCATCAATCGCTCTCAACTTCGTTTCTGGATTATGGATCTAACATTAACTTAACTGGTCCAATCCATTTCTAAACAAAAAAAAAAAAAAAAAAAAAAAAAAAGAAGATATTTAGCTAATATGCCACGCTTCATTGTTTTAGACTGTTGAGAAATTGAATTCTTTTTCTGCTTTTCTTCTTGTAATTGAATGATGACACAAATTATGTTAGCTTAGCCCATTACATTGTTCGCTCTGGCTACAGTATTATAGTATTAATACATTCAGTCGAATTTCGCGTAACACTTTTAAGATAAATACTTTTACACAAACTTCAAAGTAAACAGTGTACAATATTTGTAGATTCAAAATATACGCTCTTTTTTTCCCCCTTATTTTTTTATACATTAGATAGTTAACCCTTAGACATACATACATACATACATACATAATACATTACAGCGCTGTGGAAATTTCTTCTTTTTGAGTTAACAAATTTAAAAAAAGTATTTAGGATAAGTAAGCAGAGTAGATTTAATGAACTGAAGGTATCTGCAATAATAATGGTGGCCTTGGTAGTGACCTATGTCCAATTAACAACAACAAATCGTGACGACATACACGATGATCTGTATTAGTTTGCGTATGTTTCATAATTTTATTATTGAGGGTGTTTTTGTGGGTTCAAAACAATATATGAACACATTTTCAAGAGAGAAACAATGCAAGCAGTATTTAAAATGTAACTGTTCATGTCTTCTGCTGAGTTTCATATAAGACGAAATTAAGGTAAAATATTTCATTTGCAAGCATACAACTTTTCTTTCGTAATCTAAAAGTGCTTCAATTGCTTCAGATGCAGGACGTGAACATATTCCTTCATAGATTTGGTTGCTATTAGCTGACGTGTATTTGAATATAGAGCAATCTGTGGAAGCTATGAATTGTATAAATGAAGTCTCGCAAACATATCCTTTGTCGCATGAAATCATGTGTATGGTATATACAAATTTATTTTAATTTTATAGACCATATTAACTTAATATTATTTTATAAGTGTAATCACATTTTTTAATTCATGTTTTGACTTTTCATATAATAACTTTTCAATTTATTTGACAGTATAATTTTCCTTTAGCTCATGCTAGGTTTAAATTATATTACCTGGTAAACCTATTTCTACTATGATGTAGTTTTTTGACACCTTTACGATTTTACACCATTTTGAAATTTGAAATACACACCAGCAAATGGCAACACCGTTTCGATTTTAACTTCTAGAGAAATTTACATTATAATAGAGAATAGTGAAATTGCTATAGAAGATACAGTTTGGAAAAAAATTGAAATAGGCTTCTCTCCTGGGAGACCACTCCTTCATACTATTCTCAAAGATGTATCTGATTGAACTGGGATTGCCAAAAGAAATATAATGAAGGGTAGAGTAAGCACAGCATTTTATTTACTGTTTGGTAACTATACTATGAAACATATTATAAAATGTCCCGAATTAGAAGCGCGAAGAGCTTTGGGGAAAGAAAGGGCTGTACCTAGAGATAAATTAGAGGCATTTAAAGCTATTTTGTACATGAACAAAAAAAATGTCAACGCATCTTTTTTAAGGAATAAGAAATGGAGTCCTCAATTTTTTTCTAATACTATGAACCGAAATTCCTTCATGAAAATACTAAAATGCTTGCGCTTTGGCAAAAAAGACGAGGTCAGGCGACGTTTGGAAGAAGATAAAGTTGCTTTGGTTTCAACAGTCTGATACTCATTTACTGAAACCAGTCAAAACTGTCAAAAGCCACAGCCAAAAGCATAGTTGATGAACACCTCTTCGCAATTAAAGCTAGACGCCGGTTCACTCAATATATGCCAAATAAACCCGATAAATTTGGCATAAAATTTTGGCTGGCATCAGATGTAAAAAGTAAATATGTTTCATTGGGTGAGTCTGTGGTTTTGAAGCTCTTCGAACCATTTACTGGCAGAGCAGAAATGTTACTACAGATAATTTTTTTACTAGTTCTTCCCTGGTAACTAATCTTTTACAGAAAAAAACTTCTTTAGGTGAGAGAATTCCCAAAATAGCTTATCAGTGCAGCTTTACGCATCGGGAAACTCTACTTTAACACTTTATAAAAGAAAACCCAACAAAAAAGTACCTTTACTAAGTTGAAGACATAAATCTGTACAAGTGGAGAATAGCAATAAACGTTTTCCTGAAACAATCAAATTTCACAATGGCACGAAATTTGGGGTCAGTATGACTGAGCAAATGGATAGGAAATATGGTATCAAATGTAAGTGCCGTAGATAGCTTATGCAAGTATTTTACAATATTGGATGCGTACGCATATGTATAACTTTTCAATAGCAACTCAGACCTCCTTGCCTGTAGGCTCTCGATCGAGTGCAGCGATGTTCACTATCCAAGTTCTTGCAATCATTTTTAGTTTATTTTAGGGGGCGTCAAAAATTGTTCGATGGTCAGTTATTGAAAGCTTTTTATATATCGCATACTAAATTTATCGCAAAGATTTCTTTATCCAAACAAATAACATAAAACGGTTTTTGCAAGATACATCCTATGAAATAAACAAAAACCGTAAACAAACAGAGTGTGTAAGGTAGAAGCAAAAAAGGCTTATTACAGTTAACATAATTTCTCCGCCAATGGAATGTTTCGTTAAAAATATTCTTCTGAAAATTGATTTGCACTATTTTCTACAAAACCCCGTACTTTTCTTTTTTTTTGCATGATAGCTGTTTTAAGTTACTTCAACAGCTTGTCTTCGTCTTGAAAGGTATTCAGCGAGTCAACAAAAGAGGGCTCATCACGTCATATTGAAAAACCTCTTTACAGACACATGCCCTGCATGTATATTGCTTTCCTTAGGTTCTGTGATATATGGTAGAAATTCCATGTCGTTCGTCTTGTTTATTTATAGAATAACGGTGATTTTGTAACTATAAATAAATAAATAGTTTCTTATCTCAAGCAGTTGATTTCTTTTGTCAAAACTACTGGATTTTCCTTTTAATGTAACTTTGGTGTTTTTGCTTATTATTTGTGCTCTGTTTTCTGCTTTTTTTTTTTTTTTTTTTGTCTAATCAGTGAAAGCTAATCAATATTCTGGAAATATCTTCCGAATGGAGAGTGCTCAACTGACTACCGCCTCCTTTACCTAATTAAGAAGAACAACATCGTCAGTTCTTTTCAACGCTTATCTTTGCTGCCGCTGTAACTTGTAACACTCAACGGATCAACAAATAATAGAAATTTATCACGCTACAGGGTATGTGAGTGCTAGTTAACAGAAAAGAATAGTAGCCGACTAATTTTCCAAATGAGTAAATTGTTTCACAAGCACCCTATTCGCTTGATTTAGTTCCACTTTTAATTATCCTCGGAACTCCAAAAACGGCTCGGGAAACGTCGTTTCGATTCGATTAAAGATATCCAAGTTGAATCGAAGGAGGTTTTGAAATCCATTGCAGAAATCGACCTTAACAACTTCTTTCGTAGATTGGAAAAGATGTTGGCATAATTGTATTCGTTCTAAAGGGGTTCACCTTGAAGGAGTGACAAAGACATCACAAGCCTTGTTTACGTTTTCGTAGTGACTTATTTGGTTGGTTGACAATTCCTTATTCAACATATTGCTCCTCGCTAGCATCTACTGTTCTCCATCTTGTAGCTTCACGGTTTTTCGCAGTACCATGAGGCACCATGCTTTCAGCATGGTTTGACGATATAGGCGAAGTAATGCCTGTTTAGACATTTTTTTTTTGCATAATCGATGAAAGTGATGGCTAGTTATTATTCTGTCAAAATATCAGGCATATATATTTTATTCACGAAAGAAGGTTAAGAATGAATTTTTCTAACGATGCTTGTTGCATTGCACAGTACAAGGCCAGGAGGAGTTTTTAAAAAAATCGTCGAATTCGAAATGAAAAAAGTTTAAAAAAATCTAGGCAACCTTTCTTACTTTCAGGCTAACAAGGCAGCGCTGCAAAGATGAAAACATAATAATATTCATTATTGTAAATTTAAATAGGAGAGATGGAGAGCATTACAGTTACAACGTAACAAATTTTTCTGAAACTTACATACGCGCTAACAGACGAAAAATGCAAAGGCATTGAACTTTAACGATTACTTTCAGATTTCAGATTCGAATCTCTTATCTTTGCATATTACCTGAAAGCTGTTACCACTACTTGCAAATACTTCCGTAGACCTTAAGTATTTATTATCATTAATTATTGCTGTAAGCTATTTCGACCAAAGCAATAAAGTGTGATAAGCGCTAGTAGCCAAGGATTATACGTTCTATTTTTATAGCCGCCACTGAACAACAGGGGCAAAGTCATTTTGTTCTATTTTCATAATGTATGTAACACCCAGAAGGAAGCTTTAGAGACTCTATAAAATGTACATATTATTGATCAGCGTGAAATTCTAATGAATCCAACTTTTCATTCTTTAATCAACCTTTAATTTCAAATTGTTCACGTTTCCCCACTCGTTGCACTTCAAATGTGTATTCTGCTGGTAAGAACAAGTTATTCACCCAAAATTTCTATAGCGACCTTTTCGGCGGAGACGATGACATGTCAACTTAACCCACCTACCACTCCGTTTCCATGTCACTACAATTAAATAAAGTTTTTAAAACATTAACGGACTTGTTAATAACTTTGATGAACTCCGTACAGTCGTAAGTGGTTTTGTCCAACCTTTATATCCCTTCAAGAGGACCATTGTAGAAGTTATTTTGATTCTATTCCACCCAAATCATATACTTTACGAATGCTGATCAAAATTCGTATTCCAAACAAGGAGTTGGTATTTTTATAAAATCAAGTATACTTCACAAATGCATAAATTTAAGCTCAAACATACAAGCCGTAGCGATACAAATAATGTTAAACTTAAAATCTACAGTGCTTTCTCTCCATATCCCACCTTTGCAATCGTTTTCTCAACAAGAACTCTACAATTTATTCTCCGTACTTTCCCCCCATTAATTATATACGGCGACTTTAATAGCTGGAATACCATCGGGGGTCAACAGTGAACAGCAGTCGTGGTACTGTTTTAGAAAAGGCCGTCACCCAAAGTAATCTCTGCATTTAACATGTTGCTCTCCCTCACTTCTTCCTTTGGTTTGCTG
Source organism: Glossina fuscipes (assembly GCF_014805625.2). Taxonomy (NCBI): domain Eukaryota; kingdom Metazoa; phylum Arthropoda; class Insecta; order Diptera; family Glossinidae; genus Glossina; species Glossina fuscipes. The sequence continues at coordinate 2,147,597 of NW_023998490.1, read as the reverse complement.
GTCTATTTCTGATGATCTACATAATAGCGATCACTTTCCATTAATAATCGATCTTAACCTTTCAAAGTCCTCTGTTGTCTAGTCTGTTCAGGAAGGAATTACGAAAACCAAAGGCACTTATGGAACTTCAACTGACGCAGATGAGTTTTCTAATTACTTTGGAAAAGTGTGGTGCGAATACACCTCTGACAGCAACTTTTCCAGTGCTTTCATCGAAAATAAAAGGACTCCAAATTGTCTTTGAAATGCCAAATCGGAGGAGAGCACGCCTGATCTAGACCGCATCTCATACCATGTTATCGAGATGGAGCACCATCAACAAATTAAGGAATATAATTACTGCACCCGACGGAAAAATTAAAATGTTATGGGTACCAAGTCACATCGGTTTATTGGGAAATGAGCAGGCTGATCGAGCGGCAAAGTATGCTGTTTCTGCTCCTCTAATTATGGATGATGTCGTGGAAAAGTTGGATCTTCAAAGATACATTGGAAGAAAAATTAAAGAGAAAATTACAGAAGGAAATCTACAATACCATCATCAACACTACTCTTGTATTAACCCTCAATTAACTCCACCTCTATATCCAACAAATGTTGAGAAAACCAAGATCCAAACATTTTCGAGAATTCGCCTTGGTCATACAATTGCAACTCACCAATGGATTTTGAAGAAGTCTTCCTCTCCAATCTGCAATTGTGGACAAATTTTCACTATAAAGCACATTCTCTGTGACTATCTTAACTTTACCTTGGCTAGAAGTATTGCATTTGGAACGATTAACCCTACGGAGAATGTGCAATCAGCTACAGAATAGAATATCAATGCAATATATTACTTTATCAAAACTGCTAGGCTCAATATCTAATGTACTTTTATAAATTAGAGCCGATAGCCTGTGTTGCTAGTGCTCAATGTGCCTTTTTTGGTCTAAGAATTTATTTCATTAGTCTAAAACTATAATAATAATAATATGTTGAAAAATACACTTTTGTTAGCAGTTTTTTTTTTTTTGATACCATCAGGGGATGACCGCTATAAGTACAGCACAGTGACGGGCGGAAATTTGTGAGGAAAGAGAAAGAGATATGGAATGGCCGGAGCTTGGTAGATGCAAGCCCAATCACTCAGTATAACCTTGGCCAAGTACGCTTCGTAGCACTGAAACTTGGATCCGCGAACACTGGCTTAATAGCACCGTGATAGGCGCGTTTTCATTTACTTTAAATGGCTGGCGTCTCCTGTAGGCTTACGACATTGTTTAACCTAACTGCAATAATATTTGAAATAAATTTTACATGTAATAACCTTCAGCTTTCAGATAAGCCCGTGCTATCTTTTTTTCACGCTAGTTCGCTACAGACAATATTTGTTCTCTAAATAATACGCTAATGTCACGTATGCATGCATACATAAATATAATATAAATATATAATATAAATATGTATAACGTAATATAATAATATATATATAAAAATATATAAATATACATGATATAAATATGTATATAAAAATATAGTGTCGAGGGTTGGTTGGCGGCGCACTGCTTCATGGGGTGATGCTTGGCGGTGTGATATTCGGCGACGGGTTGGTTGGCGGGTATATTAATAACAATAATGCAAACTCATAACTGATATTAGCTAATACTGTTTGATTCCTTCCTCAACATCTGATAAAGCCGTTGTGTTCTTC
>NW_023998490.1:2102077-2145804 GCF_014805625.2 Glossina fuscipes | reverse complement strand
TTAATAGTTTAACTAATATTAATAAATTAAATGTATTGAACAAAATTATTAATAATATAACATATATGCAAATACATACGCACATAATGTATTTAATTAATACTTAGGAGCAAGCTAATATAACAATGGATTCAAGACATGTTCATGCATTACCTTTATAACATTTTTTATAATAATATAAACATAAATCTTATTATCTTTTTTAATTTTAAAGTCTTGTAATAAGTATATAATTAGTTAATGTATGTATAACGTAATATTTTTACAAGTTATTATTAACATTGAACTCAAGACATATTCTTGATAACATTTATAAACATAATAACAAAATAATATATATAAGCTATGTAATATAATATTAATGGAATATAAGGTATTATTCCTATCAGCTTTTCCCTGAATATTAATATTATTTAGAAGTATATGCAAAATATATCCTAATAAGTTAATCCTTTGATTTCGCCCGACGTTTGAGGGTGCGGATTCTTTAAAGAAGTCGTAGTACATAGATACAATTAGTGCCTGCATCCACCATATCCTGTAAGTAGCTGCAGGTAGCTTTCCTCCATCCATGACAGACATGCAGGCATGTGCATCAGCACATCGGCGAAATTTACCTTGTCTTGGTCAAACTGCTCGAATTTAAAGTCTTCTTCGACTTAGTCTTCCAATTGGTAGACCATGTCGTTTAGCAAAAAATTCGTCGTCCGCTCTGTATCCATTTAACAACATCGAGACCTCCCACGACATCATTTTTTCGATGCAATCCGATGAGCTGGTGATTGTTCGCTTGGTGTCGATGTTTACCCTGTATGATGGAACCCTTGCATTAGGGTAAATCTTCAACTTTTCTTCCACTAGCCCGGAGAAATTGTTGATCATTTCTATAATATCTTTGGCTAGTATGACAGCATTGCAATTATTAGTGGCGATTGTGATACGATACACGACGTGAGCGAATTTTGTCACTTCTATGCACAGGCTGCAAGTTGACTGGCACATTTTGCAGCTTGCCTAGCTTCGATTCGTGCACGTTGTTCCTTTCGCAGACGACAGTCTTGACTTCCAATTCTAGCTCTTCCGTCAATGTTATATTACTTTCCCGACTGTCTGCAATATTTCGTCGATTGCACGTCATCGGGTAAAAGCTAATTATTGGGTTGAATGCGGTCAGCAGGCTTCGTCGTCCATCGCCCAGGATGTTCGTTCTCCGTTTATTCGTATATAAATAATATAAATATAATAATAATAATAATAATAATATATAATACGACAATAAAGTATATTACTATATAATTACATAGTAATGTGATTCGAATGATGAACCTGAAAAGAAACGTGGAAATAAGAGTTACATTAATTTATATATACGATTTAGATATATTTGAAATAGCGTTTCATTTTCTTATTAAATTTATTTATTTTTACAAAAACATATATCTATATATAAATACCTCTATGACTTTATAAATATGTATATATATATATTTCTACACATTTCTTAAACGCGAATTATAATTTATATATAATTGTTTATTGTGAAGCAACATAGTTCCACTGTCCATGCGCATAGGGAATATATGCGAATATCTCAGTAAACCACAGAATTCCAATTAATTCCAATAAATATAAATGATTTTCTCAGAACTGCAATATAGGGAAGTGAATTAACCTTTCTTATCTATTAAATCTTAGACCATTAATTATTCAAGACAATTTCTTCTAAATAAGAAAGACGTAACAAACCATCATGTCTGTGAAATTCATGAAATGCTTGACAACTCTCCTATTGATCAATGTCCGTTTATTTGGGTGCCAGGTCGTTGTGGCTCCCACCACAATGAAAAACGAGTTAATTGCAACTTTTCGCCAAACAAGTTATCATTTATTTTAAAATTTTATTTTAATTTTATTTCTTCCCAAATGTTCCTTCGTCTTTCACACTAGTTTAAGTAAATTTGTTTTAATTTAGTTACGTTTGATTAGAATAAAGCGAAGTGTATAAATCATTTAGAAAAAGAAGTCAACGCAGATGTGTAAAAAGTACACAAAAAATAGGTGGCAAGAGTAGCTGCCTTCAGTTGACGGGTTAACATTTTTAAATAGTTGGTGAATCGCACCGTCCAGATAACAGCTGAATAGCTTTGAAATCGCTTCGAACAAGAATCAATTCCATAACAAATTGAGAATGAAAAACTGAATGAAAAGAAAATTGCTCGAATCTTTTAGCCAATCCTCATCAAGCAGATTCGAAATTAGTTTAAAGAGACTTAATGACCTTATTATTAGGCGTTGTCGAGCCTCGTCATTATATAAATTTTTTATAAATTTATATTATAATAAATTTGTTATATAAATTCTTTGCATTTCACGCGTTGTTTTGCAGCTAAACGCGTTTGTATGAGGGCCTTATTAACTAGACACCGATTTTGTATTTGCTAGTCTTCTAATTTCTCTTCCTAAATTCATTTGCATGTGCATCCATACAATGTTCAGTTCGTTTTTCCGATTTTTTTTGCTCCTCTAAGTTAAGTTTGTTCGCTCAATATCTGCATGAAGGTACTTTGGTTGTTGTCTTTTCACATTCACACGAAGTTTCTTTTTATTTTCATAAAACAGTACTGCATGCATTTGTACTTGACTCCGGATTAAATTTAGGTATTTGCGTTCTTTCGGAGTATAAAATAACAAAAAAAGCAAAAGACCATTTGGAATTGGACTTCAAGCCATATATAAGTTTTAGTCAAGTCCGTTATATGTGAACACCATTCCACTAAGAATTAGTATTCTACATAAACTCCTACACAAACTTTTCGCCTCCTACAATAGTTCACTTCACAACAACAACCAGCATAACATGAAAAACATTTTTTTTTTAATTTACATGCTACATAACGTCTACGTCCACCAATAATGGTACTGTTAGCGCGCGTTTCCATTATTTTCGTGACCGTAATAACACAGGAGTGATATCAATCTTCTCATCTCTTTAGTTACGTTTAAACAATAAAGAATTGAACAAATAGACTCACTATTATTTATAATGTGATGGGGAAACGGATAATAATGGATTTAATTGAATTTCTTCATTTTTTTTTCAATTTGTTCACAAATGTTTCCAATTTTTATTACTCGTTTCCCAATAAAATCGGATTTTGCCAAAAAGAACTTTTTCATTACATGTCCCTAGGACTAAATGACCAATGCATTACAGCTTCGTTAAATTGATCAATATTATTATTAAATGAATAAAATACAAAAATGTATTTTAAAAATTATTTTATCAAGCGTTAAGTCACTTGAAGATGAAACATAATGAACTAAATTTCATAGATTTTGTAATTATTTTTTGCTCCAAAGAAGAACAGTTTCAAACTATTTATAGCTTCAAGGCTAATATCTTTTTTATTTTGCAGTAAATTTAGTGTGAATGAAATTATTTGCGAACAAAATCATTAATAAATGCGTCAGTATTCTTAGCCAGTGCTTACCGCCCAGAAACATGCTTCCACACACTAGCAAGTGTGCATGCTTTAATAGGGAGAAGGATCTAACTATTTCTGAACTAAATCCAATATAAAATGCGTTGCTTTTACCGCGAACGAACATAAATAAAAAAAACAGTTAACATTCTGCGTAGATTGTATTAATGATCGCATCTTCCTTTCACAGTTCATATACCTCCTTTGGACTAAAGCTTCCGTCACATCACAACACTATATGGATATGTGACGGGCACTTCTGGAAGTTGCAAAAGGTTAGGATGGAAGGGTACGTCCGCAATCTTTAGTAGTCAATGTAAATAACGGTATTTTGTTTATATTTAGGATATATAGATAAGTAGTGAGTTTCTATGAATCGATTCCTAATCAATAGTAAGTCAGCCAATATTAGTTTTAATAAAAGAAAAAATAAAATAAATTTTTGTGTATTCGAGCTTACCATCGACATTATAACATGTGTACTTAAGTATAATATATGACCTGAATAAAATCATGAAACAGTTTTGTACGCAAATACAAGATAAAAGACATGAATAAATTATATGTTTTCTCCTCACGTGTACGACTATTTTTGATCCAACAAGTGCAAATCGCAAGTAAGAAATTTGAAAAAAGCCCAGAGAAACTTTTGTAAGGAATAAAATCGAGTGGAATATCTTCTTTTTTAAGTCTAACGTTTTACTATTAACTTAAATTAATCTCACGACCAATCATTAGCAGATGACAAATTAAAAATTAAAAAACTATAAGCCATTCACGTGTTCGGCGTAAATTATTTATGATGGAATTAAATGCATAGTTCAGAAAGATTGTAACACCATATAGATATTGTCGGAAAATGGTGGTATACTGAATCTTTTATGTAGATTGTTAAAAAAAAAAGTGGTAATATACCCCAAAGATATGCGTGTATAAAAAATTCATATAAAAAAGATATTGGCTAAATGGAGAAATAGCAGATTGGTTCCAGGCCTAAAAAAGTACAATAACCAATATTCAAAAATTCACTTAAGAATTTATTTCGTGCTTACACATTTTATTTCATTAGATACATAATAAAAAATATATTACACGCATTGCACAATTCGGGGAATCCCACCCCTACGTGCATATAATCGACATAATCCAACTGAATTGTAAAAAATATAACGCGAAGTTACAAAGCGTACTGGCTGAAAAAATGCATAGCATATTGAAAGTGTGTTAAAATAAAATCATTCGCTTAAAAAGAGATTTTCTTTGTTTTTTAATTCGTGTAAAATCAAATTTCGTGTAAAAAGATAATTGGATGTGTATAGCAACAGTACATATATTTCACGTCAATTTTAATTACAGAGTCCATTTAGCCAAGCGCTACTTTACTTACTTGTGTAACTAAAGAAAGGTTTTTTAAACTTAAAGTTTCCAAAAAAAGAAAAGAAGAAATATTTTGAAAATAATTTGAGATAAGCATATCACCAATAATTTCCATTTATTTTCTTAAATTATCTTTTTAAATTTTGCTTCTAGCTTCCTCCTAAACCTTTTCTTTAGTTTTCTTTTTTCAGGTCCTACGTGCAGTTCAAAAACAATCTTCTCATGCATTAAATATTTTATCATGCGTGTACGCCATTCAAAAATGTATGCTAAATTTTCACACAAAGTATACAAAAAGGCTGACACAACTATAACATGTCAACTTGGTTGGCATAGTATATAGATATGAAAAATGAACAAGGTATCAAAGACCCGCCTCCGTGATATTTGCTAGAATCCTGCTTGCAGTCAAACCTGCTATAACGTGCTGGTGAGTCTGGCTGGCGGAGTGAAAATCGGTACACTACCCTAATATGGAAATATAGCGCGTGTTTTTTGCCCAAGAATATGCCAATGATTCAAATTGTGTGAAATATTTACTTATTGCTGCATTCGAAGCGTTCGATTTTTATTGTTTACAGGTTACTTACAGTTAGCAAATATTAAATGAAGGATTGCTTTGTTTTAATTTGTCATCTGAGGTTCGATAGAACGCGATACGAAGTCATTTAATTTATAATGATTCCATGTTCCTTATTATGCGGCATGAATTAATCATATGTTAGGCGACCTGAGTGTACAATAATAACACAAGTGCAAGACACCGGAATTCGCTTATCACGAGAATCGTAGGCATAAATAGTAGTAGGGAAAAATTCAAAAAGAATGCAGAAGAAGTAGAGAAAAGTTGCTTGCTAAAGTTTAATCAGTGTTTTGCTGGTCTGGTATGATTTTTCTAAATTTGGCTATTGATTGCCGTTCGGAGGGAGGGAGAAATCATAGAAATTACAAAGAGATTCATTCATTCCGCTAATATTTGATTGATTCATTTACGGCATGCAGGAGGGATTAGTCATATCAAAAAAAGAAGAATGTTGAGCGATCTTTGACAGATGCTGAAAAGCAGGCAGATCGATTATGGTATAAAATATATACAAAATTTTCGTGAAAAGTCGAACGGGGGCAATATTTGAAATGGAAAGGGCAGCTTTATGGCCCTGAAATCGTACCCTAATAGCAAAAGTAATAAATCCATGTTAAAGCTTTAACACTACACTTACGAACGTTTTGTACTATATATGTAGGCTTAGGTAAAGGACGTTACGTAGAGAGAGAAAAAGAAATCCATTATTTTTATATGAACTTCAGCACTTTATTTAACATGCTTCGGATTGTCCGATTTGGGTCAAATATGCACCGTTTTGTTGTGTGATTTGTTGCCATTTTAAAGGTAACTTCAAAATGCCTCTCTCATAGAAGTCCTGGTCTCTTTTTGCAAAAAACTCTAGTAGTCGATTTTCACAATCCTCCCTAGATTCCAATTTTTTATCATTACAGAAATTTTGCAATGCAAGAAAAAGATGATAATCGCTTGGTGCTAAGTCCGGACTGTATGGCGGATACATTAAAACTTCCCAACCAAGCTCCCGAAGTTTCTGACGAGTCACTGTAGATGTGTGTGGCCTAGCGTTGTCCTGGTGGAACACGACACCTCTCCTGTTGGCCAATTCTGGCCGTTTCTGGTCAATCGCTATCTTCAAACGGTCCAGTTGTTGACAGTAGAGATCAGAATTTAGCGTTTGGCCATATGGAAGCAACTCATAATAAATAATCCCCTTCCAGTCCCACCAAATGCATAGCAAAACCTTCCTGGCCGTTTGAGGTGCTTCACCGCTCTTTGACCACGATCGTTTTCGCACAGGGTTATCGTATGTGATCCATTTCTCATCTCCAGTTACCATCCGTTTAAGAAATGGGTCTATCTCATTCCGTTTGGCCAAGGCTTCGCAGATGGAAATTCGATCCATCATGTTTTTTTCTGTTAATTGGTGTGGCACCCAAACATCGAGCTTCTTTTTGAATCCAGCTTTGTGTAAATGGTTTAAAACTGTTTTATGGTCGATTTTTAGCTCCTGGGCGATGTTACGACTGCTAACATGCCGGTCAACTTCGATCATTTCTCCGATTTTATCGACATTTTCGACGACCGGCCTACCTGTGCGAGCTGCATCTTTAACCAAAATTGCACATAATTGGCTGTTACAGTATCGGAACCATAAACACCATTCACAATTTTAGCCGCCTGGCTTGCATTTTCGCCTTTGTAAAAGAAAAACTGTAAAATGTACCGAATTTTCTCTTTGTTCACTTCCATTTTTAACACGCTGTAACTCACAACTGAATGCACCAAACAAAAAACAGCAAAAGAATTTTTTTTACTGCGAAATGTCACCTTTCCAACGAGCATAAATCTGAAATTGTTTGATCGATACTTTACGAGAAATGTATCAGTGCAGCCATCTACAGAAAAAATAATGGAGTTCTTTTTCCCCAAACTAATATTATTATTCTCCTACTCCTCCTTCCTTTAAAAAAAAAAAAAACTGTGAACAGCGGTCTACACTTGCGTAAGGTTTATTAGTTTTATTTTGATTTTGCATTTTTTTCTGCTTAATTTTTGCTTCTTACAATTATCAAATAGATTCATTAATAATTTCCTAAAAAAGTTATTTTAAAAACGAGAGTAACAAAGCATGTGAGGATTATAGCTTTCATAAAAACTATAGAGAGTACAAGAAAGGAAATCAAAGAATATAAATAATACGAAAATTATGTAAGAAAAAGTAATATATTTCTTGCAAAATCATTAAGGGCCGAGTATTTTGAAGAAAAGTAAAAACAACAAATTCGACCATGATAATAAAATTATTACCAAATCATCACCGATAGTTGATTATCCATAATTAACTATTAATTAATTAATTAATTGTAACTAAATTTCATCTTTCAGATTAGAGCTAAGGAAAAGTATACATCTGGCCTGACAGTCGCGCATGCCTAAGGCATACTATATCTTAACGAGTACAATCGGAACTACATGTCAGCGTTGAAAAGAGGGTAGAGTTTGGTACTAGCGGCCAAAATTAATGGTTGATTATCAAAAGGCGACTCAGCATTTCCCATCAAATTATTATTATCGGAAAATAAACGGTATTCGTTTTTTAACGCGGCTTTGTACAAATCTCCAAGTTCCGCGTAGTTCAATATATCGCGTTTCCAATAGCCCAACGATTTCCCTTACCTCAGCCGCCAGAACTATTTCGATATGTGACGGATTAGTAAAATTTACGTAAATAAAATTATTTTCTTCTTCTGTTATTCAGGGAATTAATAATCGAAATTTCGCTAGGATGTGTAAAAGACGCTTTTATTCTTTATTTTTCTAATATTTTTCTTCTTACATTTTCGAATGTAAAGAACACGGCCTAGTATTACCCCCTTTTAATCTCAAATTTCGTCCACTCCGCCAACGTTGCTAAGCTCGCATAATGTTCTTTTCATCTATAAAATTACAAAGTTAAAACAGTTGTGTTATAGTCGGATAAGGCCGACCGTCCAATACTTTTGTATACCACCTGTATACGACCTTGCCCCTAATACAACTCTTCAACTATTCTCTTCATCAAATATTAACATTTTATCTTTCTCCAGGGCAAAGGCTTACTTTTTGAGAAGGGAAGGGGACGTAAATTAGCCCTCCCCAATTTTATTAAGGGTCATCGTTTTTGTCGTTAAGGGGTAAGAATACTGTAAATTTTTCAAATTCTTCTTTCCGCTTAGCACATACTTCAAACCTTCTCGTGCGTAATATGAGCATCTGCTGAGAACCTTTTTACTTCTTTTGATTTCTAATGCCTCTAAGGCACTAACAATATAGATTAGATTAGAAGGAATTCATTTATCTTAATTTAAAACAGTTTTCGAACAAAAATACGTTGGTGTAGCTTCATTGAGACGACAAAGGACTGCCAAAGTTAATTACACATACTTACACGCGCCTAATCGTGCAATTGGCACGTTTGTGAAAAAATTCGTGGTACTTTTGTGGTGAAGACGATTTAAGTTGCTGTTCACTTGGCTGACTAAATTCTGGAGTGTAGTGATGAATGCATTTGTTATCCATTGTCACATATCGCATCCAAAGGCCCTTATTTCGCCTAAGCAATTCTGAGTCCTATTCGGCAATTACGATCTAATATCTTAATTGTTGCTTTCCAACCTATCTCATAAACCCACAGATGTGTTCAGATAATATTTAAATTTATTTATTTCTGGGTAGATATGAAGCTGCGAGTGATTGGAAAGCTTTCAATGCTTTCGATAAAAAAATTAGATGTGTGGGACCAAGTTTTTTGTGCTAGTTATGAATGCGGCTATTGAATTACACACTGCGAAATGGTACGAATTTGCCTTTGACAGACGCAACAAACCAGGCACCGTCGACGAAAAGGAATGAGAAAGAAAACGCGTTGGTATACACTCATCATGACACTGTAGACTAATGATAAAAATTAGTAAAGCAACTTATTGTAATAAGAAAAACATATCTGTAATAAATTCTAAAACTTAAAACGCGTTTATCTTGAAACACAGTTTTCTAAGACGGCAAAGGCAAGCAGCCTATCTCCAATAATTTTTATTTTTTTGTTTTAATTTTTTGCAGTTTTTTAAAATTCTCTATTGAAATATTTATTATTTTCGAAAAGTTTATTTTAATACCTTTTACTAATAAACGCCCACCGCTGAATATTGAAAGAGGTCGAAAAAGTGGTCCGACGCGAAACATTTTTAAAAGCGTTTGGCCAAGCGTTTGTATCAAAACAAACAAGACGAACACACGTCACACAAGTTTAGTTCGATTGACAAAATGATTCTGAATCGATCGTTGTAATAAAAGGCGAGTCTATCTAATGTCCTTCTGGGTGTGGCAAATGTCTGCACGAACTTATTGTAGCCGTGCAGCGTAAGAGACGTAGGGTGTAAAGAGTGCAGTTTTTCTGCTCGGAAGTTGAACTTCATATGGTAATGTAAATTATTTGTAGATTGTTAGCGGTGCAAGGCCTTAAACACCAAGAATTAGAATTTATTGCTATATTAAGACTCGCCTTTTATGAAAACCCTTATAAGAAAAGGACTCTGAAAAAAGATCTCTATGATCTGAACTTGGCGTAATCGCTATTCTGAATAGATTTTTAATAGAAGCAATTAAAAATTGGATTTTGTTGCCGTATAAAGGCTCAACGTTGTAAGAAATGGGAGATGGGGGGTATCCCAAAATTAGTCCCGTTGAAGCAAATTTTTCGCGTTCATTTAGTATAGAAACATTGAAATGTTAACATTTTTTTCACTTAATCACTTTTTTAGAATAAGTTTTCAGTCTTTAAATGGAGAGAACTTGTAAAAATTTTTCTAGCCGATTCAATCCTCTTTCAATAATGTTCATTCTTGCACCTAAATATGTTAACAAATAAAATTTTACTAAAGTATTTGGACATACAGATTGAATAGCAAAATACATGAGTTGGACGGACGGAGAAACTCAGAATATGATAATTATTATATCTCAAATTCTGTTGGATTGTGTGCACATTGCCGCAGATTTAATAAGACGTTATCAAGACAGTTATATAGAAAATTTCAGGCATTAAGGAAATATTTATTTTGAGTAAATCTTTAAATCAATAATAAATTTCATATATATAGTGTTAAATGTAAACGATTTTCTTAAAAATAAACTTGAAATTATTATAAATTAGTTTATTTATTATATATTTTGCTTTTTATACATATATATTTAAGGCGCATAAAAAACTTTCAATGCGAACCAAACGAAATTTATTACAACAGACACATATACATATGCGCAGTCATATATTTAAGCTTCTGCTGCTAGTTTTTGTTAATTAAAGGAAATAATACTTCTTTGAGTGTTGAGGTTTTTTTTTTTTTAAATATTATTGTTTTTATCGCTATTATTGTGGGTGAAATATTGTTTTTATTTTATTTATAAAGAGTGATAAGTGATTGTTAAGGATAAAGATAAAAAATAAATCGTGTTTTCGACTTTTTATAATACATGTTTTTAGTGATGTTTTTTTTTTTTTTTTTGTTTTTTTTTCTCTTCAAGTGTTCTTATGTAAATAAATATTTATGTCTTTTACTTTTTGTATTTATTTATTTTTTGCAAACTTACAGTATTTCATTTTATTTAACTTATAAGATATATTTTAGAAAAAAATTATTGCTTTAGTTATTTAATGCTTTCAACCTGTCTGTAGAAAAGTAATTTGATTGACATTTTGTTGTTGCAGTTATTGTTTTTTTTTTTGGCTTACAGACTATAAATTTCAAAAAAAAAATGTTATCACAAAACTAAATATTATGGAAAAAGTGCCCTTAAGGAGTAGCTCGTTTGAATAAACCAATAGCTTTGAGATGGTAGATAATAAAAAATAGATAACGTTTTCATATCTTCAATTAATCACTCAAAATATTTGTTCAAATATATCCAACCTTTGCTTTTTACGATTATTTAGATCGTTTTCCTTTGAACACGATTTTTGTGTAAAAAGTGGAAGAAATTTTCTAATTAAGATTTTCTATTGATTTGTTTTAAAAGAAACCTGATATTTATATTTCAAGATGAATTGAAATGAATTATTTATTTTCAATTCGCTTTTCCCCTAAAAATCGTACCTTATTCTATACCACTGCCGAAACTTCTTTTCTTCTGTCAGGTTCATATTGGAAGTCTACATTAAGTATCAGTCGTCGGGAATGAGTTCTGTAAAAAAATTATGACGAGAGTAGGGTCGTATTAATATACTCGTATTTATATTATGAAAGGATCCATATCAATTCCATGCACTAATTTGCATCATTTTTCATACTTTTATTCCTTTTCTGCATTTTCGATTTTTTCAAAACAATTCTCTCGAAGAAGTTATTTGTCATGTAATATCAGAATATGTAGCAATTTTATTAATTTAAAAAAGTAAACAAAAAAAATTTTCAGTTTTGAAATTAAATTTTCAATAAAGTTTTTCTTTCACATACACTTAATTCTCTTTTTACACGATAGATACGTTCACAAAAAAAATATATTGGCTAAATGAAGCAATAGTGGATTGGTTCCAGATCTCAAAAATCAGCTGAAAAGTGCATTAACCGAGATTAAAAAATTCATGTCAGATTTCAGTTAGGAATTTATTTTGTTTTTACGCATTCACGCTTAATTCATGAAATATATTGCAAAGAAAAAATTTTACTATAGAAAATCAATGCACGGAATATTAAAAATCGGGTTAAATCAAAATAATTCGTGTATATATGCGAATGTTTGGAAGTTCGTTGTTAACTGCATTTTTTTCGCAGTCCAGTTGATACTTGAGCCGCATTTTCATTATATATTTGGAACAGTTTTCTTCGATGCTGCGGAATAGCTTTTGTTTAGTGCCTTATCAACTATTGAAAGTCGAAAGCAGCAAAATCTGGCACATTTTAATTTTTTGCTATCGGTAAAGTAAAAATGGTATTCAATTGAAAAAAAAATTGTTCAGTGTGTATGAATAAAGGAGGTATATTGATAGAAGACGAGTGCCACAACTGGTTTACAAAATTTCAAAATGTATCACGTTCTAGAGAACTGGTTGAAACTTATGAGGACAAAATAAAAGGAATTAACTGACGCAAATCGATGAATAACAGCTCTTAAGATGGCTGAGAGATTACTTTTATCGTATTTGACCTTCCGTAATAACAATATAAAATCGTCTTTTATTTTTGTATATAAAGAGAGTTGCATTCCAATGGAAGATTTTTTTTCAAAAGGAATAAAATTTCTTAGAATTGGCTTAGTTTGGTAATCTTAATTCATATGATATGGGAAATCATTTATCCTGCAAGTATCTTTCAAGTCCCTCAAATAAAATAAATCAGTAGAAACGAAGAAATACCGGACTAACTCTAACCAAAGTTTCGAAGTTCCTAAAGGAAACAACATCGACTAACGGATCGTATAACGGATATATTTTAATGTCATTCAAGTCTATGCTTACGATGACAGAGTAATGTAAAATATGCGACAGCGTAGCCAAACCAAGTTGCTCTCGATCTTCTGCTTTATAGCGCTTTTCATTTTTAAATTTCTCTATTATTTCAATAAAATATTTCTTTGAAAGAATAATAGAATCCGTTTTCAAATCTCCAAGCTGTCAACAAGTTCTTTCTCGCAAAACGAAGGGATGGATATACGAGTTAAGCTTACATAAATCTATGTAAAAATGCTTATAAGCTTTCTATGCTTTACAAATATTTCTTATCGGGTTTGGCCGAGCCGCCTTTACTAGATTATATTCACAATATTTGTGTAATCGAAAGTACAAAAGTGAAACAAGGAAATTTATATTTAACTGAAACATAAACGTAAAGTATTTGAAGAAATTATTTTACTTTCCACAGCCTTTAAAACAATTTTTTTACGTTTCGATTAACTTTTCATAGGGAATAAATGCTTTTTATTTTTAAAAAATGAATTTTCATTTAATATATTTTTGGTGATACTTTTGGGAAGTATTATAGTAAGAAAAAGATTCCATTCTTTCGCCAAATATTACGTGAAAAGGATTTATAAGGGAAGCTAATGGATGGAAACAATTTTTATTTTAAAAGTACTTTTCACTTAAAATACATCAAAGTTTTGAAAAGTAACTTTATATTTATATGAAAGTTTTTTGTTGCAAGTCGTTTATCAAAGCGTTCTAATCCAAACCCCCAGTTCGCCATTTACTCTTTCACTGGTACCAACAAAGAAATTCAAAACATTTTTACATACCAAATGATCTGAACTAAGAAAAAAATAGTTATGCATGCGAATACGATAAATATATTTTCAATATATTCCGGTTTTCAGTTTTTTTTTTTTTTTTTAATAATTTTTTAATTTTTAAAGAATTTTCATGAAAACATTTTGATAAAAGAAAACTATTTTAGAAAAGTAGAAAATTCTTTCTTATTTTACACGTGACAAAGTATAAAATAATGTTTAGGTTAAGTACGTATATCGAAATGATTTTTTTTTTTTTAATTGTATAAAAGTAAATGTGCTTTTATGGTACATTATAAAGCTATTGTAAGCTTAGTAATCACTTAGAGCGATCCTTGCTGAAAAAGTGCTTATGATTTTAGTTTTTTTTTAATATAAACTTTTATTATTTTTAGCGTTAAGTGCAATATTTATATAAGTTTTATCAACAAAAGCACCGAATTTAATATAACGTTTTTAGTAAACCTTAGCGAAAACGAAAGTAATTCTATCTACTTACAAGAGTTACCTGATTTTGCCTACCTAAGCAGACACGTCTTCTTTACAAGGGTGATAGTGAGCTAGAAAAATGCTCACTGATTTAGAATGAAGCCAAAAGAAAAATGTGTACAAATATCTTTATGTCCTCAAAATAAATATACCACGCCACGATCGTACGGTTCCCTATGGCTTTATTTAGCGGTAAGAATTGATTTACTGAAGAAGCCGAGAAGACAGTTTATGCATGCCTGTAGAGATCTTGCAGGGAAATTGGGAACAGAGAACTTTATTCATTGCGAACGATTTTCCGGCAAACGCTATCACGACAGATTAATAATATATAAAGTAGTCTTCAAAGCAAATGATTGATATATTTATTATACTCCATAGACAGTTTGGCGCTGCTACACTACTAAGTTTGTTTATGTAAACCGTTTTCGGGAAACGCTGAAAAAATGCAAACGAACAACAATTCTTCAAAGCGTCGGGGCAACAAATAAAAAATCTGCAGCTATCGCGAAGACAAACCGTAGCATCGCTATTATTTGGCTACTTAATGCTTTAACTGCAAATAAATATTATGAACCTTTTTGCAAAGAAATTTTTTTTTCCTTTTAAACTTACTTTGATTGGGGAGGATTTTTCGCAAATTTTTTTAATCAGTTAGTTGATGTTCTGCCCGTCCGTCCATATCGTCTTCGTTCACACAACAAAAACTGGTACCTGGCCCTTTTCATGGATTAGGTCGCGAAACAAACTGATTGAGAATCAAATTCTAGTGTTGTCAAGTTAAACTCCAACTCGCGATTAGAACAAGGACAAGAACGTTTTGCGGGAATTCACGAACACTCTTTTTTACTGGAGAAAACGATTTTACTAATTATATTAAATTTGATGCTTTGGTTTATACTCCCTCATCTTGTTTAGATACATGCACGACTATTAATTTTCTTAATAAATTAACTAATTTCACGATTTAAATTACTATTATTATAATCATGTGTTTTTTGGCAGTGATGCACTGCGTTCCTTCCCGCCACAAATTCCGTTATTCATTTTTAATTTTGATCGATAAGGATTCGCTCTAAATACAATTCTCGTATATTCGTAATGTGAGATAAATGGGTATAATCAAGAGTTTTCTGTATTAGAAGAAAAAGATAATTTTTTTCCTTGCAATTTCCAAAATGAATCTTCTTAAGCCGCTTAAGACTTTTATTTGACAGAAATGTTCACGTTTTACTTGATTATATAGAGTAGATGTTAATATTATATTCACCAAAAAGATGCCTACGCTTCGAAAATAATAACTTGATCGGGTTAAAGTAGAAATTACCGAAAGATATTTAGAACAAAGTAATACAGGTCTTACGTACGTACCATTGTAGAAAAATAAAGAAAAAGAAATATTTATACGGAAAACTTATAGATGTGATATTAGCTTTGACTACAGCTGTGATGTGATAATATCTTAACCTTACAGCTGACATTTAAAGTAAAGGATTGATTTTAGAGAAATTTTGTTACCTGAACGATTTCCTTCGCCGGCTAATCAGGAAAACGAAAATTGGGAGAATATTATCTAGTGATTAATGAGAGTGATTATAAAATTCAACTTCTAGTGTATAAGGACATCGGTGTCCATCCTTTCATATGCAATTGTAAGCTTATTTTCGCTTCTTTCATTGTTCATATCAATTTTAGTAAAATATTTTTTAAATTTAAATAAATAATGAATTCTTTGGTTTGTTAACTACTGGGTACCTGGGTATCTCTCAGTTCGTTTCTTCTTTACTTAAATTTTCATAAGCAACATACAATAATAATATCTATTAATTTCTTTTTGCTTTGCATTATTGTTTAATGTAAAAGATGCGCTTTTTTCAAGTCAGACACGTCACTGTCATTTTCTTTACGTTTTTCACAGAACTCAATCAGATATGAGAATACGCCTGAGAGAGCAATAAAAATGCCAGCAAAGTAGAAAGCATTATCCCACCTGTAAACGAATGAAATGAAAAAATTGATTGCACGTTAATCACGGATGAGTTGAAGCAAATTTACCTTAAAGTGTACTCGTATATAGCACCGGCTATAGGTGGTCCAGCAATCATTCCGATACCCTGCACTAATAACACTAAACCATAAGCGCATGTAAAATCATCCAAATCCACAATACTAACTAATATACTGGGTGTAAATGAAAATGAACTGGCAAATGTGAAACCGAATAATATGCATAACGCAAGCAAACCGCTGTAATGGTTAACCAAAATTGGCATTAGCAGTACAGAAAGTCCGCATACTACATAAGTAAATGTAAGCCAAAGTAAAATTTATTATTAATAGTAATTAATTGTTACATCAAATCTTTTAAAACATACTTACATAACATACAGCCCGAATAGCAAATATTGACATTCATCCATGGACGATCTCCAACATAACCCAAACCGATCATACCAATAGTTTGTGCGACTCCAACAGCAGAAAGCATTTGAGCGCTATCAGCTGTCTCGTAGCCATACTTTTTCATGTATTCCGGTAGATATAGATAAGGTATAATGAACCTGAAATTTAATATGTAAACGAAATTTAGAAATTCGAATATTGGATACTGAGAACATCAACTATCAACGGTGCAGTTTAATCTTCTTTCTCTTCATAGAGTGCATATGTTTTATGAACGGCGAAGGTTTATTTATAACTTGAAGTGAGACAATTCAGGTATTAATCTTGGGTTTTGAAAAAGACAAATTTAGAAAAAAAAGCTAAGGTAAGTGGCTGCCTCCGCTTCTTTGATGATGATCTTAATTAGCGTAAATGATGGAATCAAATAATCCATATCTGTATAATTTGTGAAAGCATGATTGCGACGGCAATGGGGCGAGCTTAACACTTATTTACTTATTGTTATGCCCTGAAGGCTTTGACATAGACCCACCCATTCAAAATCGATTTTAGTTTGTCTACCAGCCTGTCTGCCTCGTATACTTGTTTTGTTTACATTTGGCACGTCCACATGTTTCGACCTAACGACGAACAAAAATGGCTCGTAGGGCCATCTTTTCGATCACTTCGCGTACAACGCTTTATTTTGAAAAGCCGTTATATGAGCAACTTTAAGGTGATATAGGGTATTTAATTGCGAGACGTGGTCCACTACAGAGGTTTTACTCGTTTTTAAGTTTCATTGCTTCGATAACTCAGTTTTGGGAATCTGCCCAAAATTTACCTTTCTCTCTTGCCAAGCGTTTCCTGTCGTAAATTGATTACTAAATTCTTAGCTGCCCAATTTTCTCATCCCGCTATGGCTAGCGAAAAGAGGAGAAAAATTATCCGGATCCTGTAATGTGTTCTTATTATCTTTCGGTATCCGGTAAGGCCTATTAAGTGCGCCTCCGTCACTGATTGATGAGAATATAACAAGTGTTTATGCTAAGTTTCTTTCCATAGAGAGATTGAGAGGCTGACGTTACTAAATTTTATATAAAATCTCACAGAGATCAAGATATACTTCAAAAAATATATTACGCACTTTCCTGAAGCTTGACTGCGAAGAGAACGACTAACGCTTATAGCAATAGAAAAAGAAGAAGTGATTAATAAATTTTTTCTTACCAAATGAAAAGAGATAACGTTGAAAGATTAAATAGCGTGAATTTAATATCAGCGAATAAGGAAAAATCAAAGACCGACTTTATAGTATCAAAAAGATTATCGTACCATGTCTGCAAGAAAGGAGAAAAGTAAAGAGCTCATCAATATCGTTCGAGCACACAATATACAAAAAAGTGACTAAATAATGCTGTATGTACTTACATCTTCATCTTCTTTGGCAATGGTCGTCATTGAATTACGATATATGTTGGGACAAGATGAGGCGCGTAAGCGATACCGATGTGTATTTAACATGGCACCGCGATAATGTATTGAATTGCGATGTATACGCATATCTTTCAAAAAGTTTGAATTTCTTATCGAAATATTGTGCCTTAAGTTAGAACGATAGGTGGGTTTTTTTGATTTCGAAAGTCTACGTATACCGGTTATGCTGTCGTGTAAACGCTTCGCCGACGTCCGAATATCTTTCGAACTTTTCACATCATTTTCGGGCATATTTATAATAGCTGGTCCACCCTTTCTACGTGGAATAGCAATTGCTTCGTTATATTTATTTAAATCAGATTCGATTAAGGCGTAACTTTCGTCTTTAATTGACTTATAATATGAATGCACTTCGGGATTAAGTATATCGACAGAGTTATGCCGCAAACCGTTAACTTTGAGATCGTTTAGGGAGGGTGTTACTTTTCTGGCGGCAAAGAACACATTTTCATTGAGGGAATAACGCGAACTTGCAAAATTCTCAGCTTGATTGTGATCACGTGAATATTTTTGAGTGAGATAGCCTTCATCAGAGGACCGCAACGAACCGAGAGAAGTTCGCATGGGTGTTTGATGACCGCTAGAACGTTTCTCGGAGGGCGAGAGCGTTTCAACAGATGCTAAAAAGTTCTTCTTAAGACTGCCACATATTTCGCCTGGCATATCGCTTATCATTGTACCGTCCAGGGAACCAGCCGCCGGTATGATATTAACAGGGGCTCCTGCCGAAGACATGGACAAAAGATTTTCACGAGAAGGAGCTTCCGCACCTTCTTTGTGTCTTAACGAACGCCTACTCATACTTTTCACCTCATATAAATCTTCCAGTTCTAAAGAGCCAAGGTATGTAGGGAAAAATATTTCACTGCGATATCTTTTCAAATGGCTTGCGTTCGGATCTTCAATTTGTTGATTTGCCTCCGTATTGTTCTTCGTAACCAATGTATCCAAAACGTATTCTTTTGTAGCACCAGTATCTAATAGTTTTTTGATCTCTTCCAGGCAAACACTAGAATTTGAAAAAGTTGTTACACTCTGAGAACGGCTTTCAAGACGATTTTCTTCAATTAGCCAATCAGGGTCGCGCATAAGGGCTCCGCAAACACAGGTATTTAACATAGTGCCGGCCAATATTAGCGTGGCACCGCGCCAGCCATATGAATCGATCAGCCATTGCGTTAATGGAGCATATAAAAATGTACCAATACCCGTACCAGAAGCTCCTATACCAGTGGCAAACGTTCTCTTCTTGTCAAACCAGAAAGCAATGGAAACCACAGCAGTTACATATCCAATACCCAGCCCGAGACCAGATATTATACCGAAAGTAACCATCAGCATTTCTATCGAATTGCATAAGGACGACAAACCGAAACCGAATGCTGATACCAAGCCGCCGAGAATTGTCATCTTTCGGCAGCCGTATTTGTCGACCAGGTTCGACCATATCGGTCCCATTAACAGTGGTACGGAAAAGAACAATGAACTAATCCAGGCCGTTTTGGATGGCGATTCACCAAAATACGCCAGCAATTCTGTGTTAATCAAACCAAATGAAAACGACAACCCATCTGCTATTAGTGAAACTACCAGCGAAGCAAATACCACCATCCAACCATAACCACCATCGGGTATTTCTGGTTTCTTTTTCTCGCTTGAACCGGACTCAATGGAGTCACCCGATCCATTCGATATTAAGCGTGTGCGTTTTTTCACTTCACTGCCGTTCGTAAGCGCTACGCTCTCTGCACCATTTATGATTGGCAGACTACTCTTAAACACTCGACTGGATGTTTGACTTTCGTTCAGATTTCCAGTTGACAGGTTGCAGAACTTCACTTCTGGAAATAAATCGTGTTTAATTGTTTTCTTAAGAGGTGTTGTCTTATTCGATGTTAACGCAGACGAATCCTCTGATTTTACGCCTAAAGGCTGATAAATGCTTCCATTTTGTCGGGTAATACTAGAGTTTATGTTTCTATTGTTCACTTTAGCAACCATTTTGAGAGTTGTGACTTATTATGTAGAATTGTTTTCGGGGTTTCTTTTTCTTTTAACCTGAAGGAAGGCAGATAGATAGTTAGTAGTTGTATATGGGCCCAGCTTCCCAAAGTTGAAGTAAAATTTTGTAGCGTTTCTGGTTTAATTTCTAAATAATTTTCAGATGAACACAATAGTTTCAGCAAATTATTGATTGGGATTTGTTTGTCTTATTGTACTAAATTTTTCTTTACTCTCACTACTGTTGTGTTCCCTTATGGTTGGTTGGTTGGTTGGTTGGTTGGTTAGTTGGATTTCTTCAAATTAGCATTATATTCGCATCAAATTTCTTTATCGTATAAGTTAAGTGCAAACCAATTCCCTTCGGTAGTTTCACGAAACTCAATGTTGAAGTTGGTTCCCGCGCTTAATGCTCGGTATTCTCGGTATTTTACGGGCACACACCAAATAGTTTCCTTACGGCGTACGAGCTCTCGTTGAATAATCTGAAATAGGGAAACTACGATAAAAACGTGACAATCATAGCAGATTAAGAAGCTAAAGAACACAATGGGAGATCTTATGATAATTTAGTTTACAAGATAAATGGCCATTCTGTTTATTGTCACTAATGTCGATGGAATTGATGAACATTGCTAATGAAAAGAATCTATCCTATCATAAGTATGCCAAGGAGGAAATCGGAAATATATTTACTACCTTTTTAAGACCGTATCACATGTATGAAGTGACTTCAAATATTCGCTCAGGTCAGAGATCCTAACTAGCGCACATTACGTGCTAGGAAAAGCGCTACTGAAACCCATCGCTTTTGCGTTTGATGACCCAGCACGCTTTTGAAACAAGGACCTCCTTGCACCTTGTTTCCGACTCATTAATCGTGGCGACTTTGATCGAAAGACGAAAAATGGAATGTTATAGCAATTGAAGCGATTTGCAGCGTGACACGACTTGATTCAACCGATGAGCTGCTCGAGCGGCCGTACAAAAAATGACACTACTTTAAGAATTTGGTGACAATATCAAAGGTAGGACATTCCGTGAGTTGCCTTGGAAGATGGAAAGTTGCGAGAAAATATTTGCAATTGAAATTGACATTTGTTTATCTGACGCTTCAATTGATTATATTTTGCTGCATAACTATTGAAAAACATGCTTTGGTAAGCTATTCAAATTTGTTATCAAAATTAGTTTCGAAATCTTTACATGTTACAATTACTTTAATAGGCAAAGATTAAAACGGTTTTTAATAAAAATGTAGTACAGTTCAGTTCCTATGAAACATGGCGTCCAATCAGTTGGGACGATTTTTCCGGCATGTATCGTCGCTTTGGCCGAGGAACTGGAATTAAGCTTGCAACCGAAGCATCACGTCACGGCACAACGTGTGATTTACTGAGGAAATAGGGGTTTCTTAGATTTAAATTATTTCCTGCGATTAGGACAATTTTCAAAAATGGATTTATTTGGTCCGAATTTGGTACAGTTCATTTCTTCAATATAGGCCGTTATACAATGAATGGCCCAGAATTTGGAATAGAACCTAATGTAACGAGAAACAAGATTACAATTACTAAGAAGGTTCGTAAGATGGACGTAATCACTGAAAACTTCACTTGCTGATTATCGATTTCCGCAGTTTGGAGTGCGATATCCAACTAAATATTATTTTAAAATTTAATACAAAGAAACGCGATGTACTCAATCGCCTAAGTGATGTGCCCGCGTTCAGTAAAAATCTTATCGATGATAATCAAAGTTTAGTTTGAATTCAAGTCTTTTTTGCCTAATTTTGTAATTGCAATACAACTTTATGTTAATTAATTGTTTTCTATATATATGTGTGACTGACCGAGATTCGAAAAGATGTTACGCTTTAATTTTAACTTGAAATCATTTATTTTCCTTGTTTCATTTCGTTTATTACTTTGTTAAATATACATTCAATAATATAATACTTTGGGCTTATCTTTAACGGTAAAGTATGTATTCGAGTAAAATTATAAGCAGTTGTTTTAATTATCACGAACGAGGGCATCATTCATTCATAAAAAACATTCTTATTTGTTTATTATTATGTACACTTGCGTATGTGTATATGTACATAAAACTGGACTTTTTTTCATATTACGCTCTCAAAGCCCGACGTTGTTACTGGATCTTGCTTGCTATTTTTTTATTTTCTTTTATTCACAAAATTTATTGTTCTTTTTGTTGAGTTTCAATATTTTTATATTTTTCTCTATATTAACACCGTTAAGCACACAGCGCAGTTGAATTTTATGAATTTATAAATAATACTAAAACGTTTGAGATGTTATTTATGGCCGACTATGAAAGGGGGATAGAAGAAAACAAAGTTAGAATGTTTTGTTTGCAAACAAATGTTGTGTTGCGAAAGAAATTTGAAAAATTTCAATAAAACTAAATTCAAAGAGGGAAAATAAACGAAAGGAAAACATTACAGAAATCATCAAAAATTGAAATAATTCTTATGCGGATTCAGTTTTTCTATCTTTTGTTTTCCTTCTTTCACACACATACTCGCGTGTACAGTGAATAATGATTCCGAATCGGCTACCATCCGATCATCATTGTGTAAGAATATTGTTGGTTTAATAATTTTGACAAATTATTTTTAGTTCCCTTCAACTTGACCTTTGGAAAATAGATTGAGCAGAAAGAGAAATATGCAAAGAGTAATAAGCAATGGAAAGGCATAAAAATGAGAAAGACATGATATGATCTAGAAGATCTCGACGTACAGTTTTAGTACCGGGAAATTACTTGTTTTTATTAAATGATTTTTAACAATCCAAAAAATTTTATGTTTTATTAAAATTATATAACACTGACATGGAAGCGAAAGCCTCCTAAAATGTAATCGTCGCGTAGCACTTACGCTGGCCTACTGTTTTACCTCACAGTACCTTAGTTATGCCCGTAAGATACTATACCGACAGAATTCAAATTTCATCGCACCTTTTGAATTTTTATTCTGTTCTTTGTTCTGCTAGGCCAAGTGATAATGGTGCCCCCAAGACCCTGAAGGACCACACATCAAAATTGCCATCAGAAATCACTAAATATGGCAATATTTCTGGTGAATGAAGACGAGTATTTCCCTTCATGTCTTCCACTCGGCGGAGGTCTCCCTTACCGTTACTGCCTGGACTTACTTCATTATTTAAAAGAGTCATAGTTACTTCCATTGTTGGTACTAACGGTTGCCAGGATTGCGCTTTACGGCGGGCAAATAGATTGCTGTTCATCGAGTACAATTTACTTGGCCAAAAGAAAAGAAACGAAGCGTTGTTCACATTTCGAAGGGGGATCCCAACGTTTCCTTAAACCGAGTTTGTTGAGGGTTGAAGTTCATAATCCGTAGTTTATTCAATTTCAGATTACTTAACTGAAAATGTCTGCTTTCTTACAAACATTTCTCTTTCTGCTTTGCGGAGTTTGTCCGAAAAAGGCACGAAACTCGTTTCGCAGCCAAATCATAGCTTACCCGCAGAAGAGGGCAGTTTCCAATTTTATAAGATCTAATTCGAAATGAGCTAATTTCTTAGGTCGCTGTGATGCTGACTTTTCCATAGAGAATGTTATGATAGATAAGCTATAGTTAAACTATAATTAACTTAGCTGGCTTAAGATGTTGACCGCCTCTGTTTCCAGCCCAGGCTAAAATGTGTTCGTAATTAAGATATTGGGAATTTAAGAGTGAATTGTTGTTATAACGATACTTACGGCATGGGGATATCTATCTAGTCATCATCAGCTGGGCAGGGAACGTATCAAGTAAATTCATATAAAAACGCAAGAGACATTGCGGTTTACGTAACACCTTGCTTCAAGCTGAACAGGCAGCCTGACCATTTTCGCTAATGCCGTTTTTTTGTATATACTTCGACATATTTGCATATGCCAGCGCAAATCCTAAAAACAGTACTTGGAGGTGGAGCATTTGTAGCATTATTCACTACAATAGAATTCTACTTATCCAATTCTTTAAAAATTCTTCAAAATTAATGCTAGTGACTCTAACATTATCTTTTTCCTTGCATGGCTTTTTTGCTAGCGTTAAAGGCTAGTGACCGAATTCATGTTTGCTTGTCGACAAAAAAAAATATTAGATATTTTTTCTTATAAACTACTATACGAAAAAAGAAGTATACTGATGTGTCTCGCCAGTTGGAGACACGTAGGAATATGCAACAAAAATATCTTTCACATGAAGCCAAGAAGTGTGCAGCAAATATTCTATATAAATATATGATACTTAAAAAAATGCAATAAGGAATTTATATTTATAGTACCTGGAAGTATGCAACACAGGCTTTAAATATGATAACTAGAAATATGCAATAAATAACTTTTTGTTATATCTAAAAATATATGTATGACACATTGAAATACGCAACAAAAATTCTATATATGACGCCCAAAAATGTGCAACACACCACCGCATATATGTAGTTTACCTTTTTTCTTGATCGTCGGGAACTTTAAAATCAATTAAGTCATGTTCTCTTAACTGTCACTTTCGTTCGTTTTCAGTCGAATTTTTTAAACAGCGACAACTAGCATAGGAATGTGAAACTTGCGTGTGTAATGTAACAATTTTTGTAAATGGCATCAGGTTCGAACGGAAAGCGAGAGAAATTCACATTAAGCGTATAAAATTTATAAATACTTCGAATAAAAAATTAAAAATGAAATTTGAATTCGTTTAGAGTATATATTTTTCTTTCATGACGACGATGGGTAATCATGATTCGTCTTTAAGGGAATAAATTTTGTTTATTCATTTGTTTATTTATAAATGCATTTTACACGTTTTTCTTTTGTTTACATAGCCGTTCACCACCACCAATCTATCGCTTGTCTAGTCTATTGGATTACGTAGGTTCAGCAATGCACAAATATATGTAAATGCATACGCACACACACTTGATTTTGCAGTTTGATTCTAAAACGAATTAATTATTTTGTTATTTTGCTTTTAACGTTATTTTTAGTTTGGCAAAGTTTGCTGCCGTTATTTATGTGATTTTATTTCATTTTACTTTTCTTTTCCTATAGTGACGTTGTTCTTTATTTATTTATTTATTTAATTCTTATTGCTTAACATTTCGTCATATTTTAACGACGATTAACTAATCGTATATATGTGTGCTCTCATTGTACCCATAGGTAAGTGAATAACCACTTTTAACAGCAGCAGCAGCGGCAACAACGTATTTCTTAACTTTATCGGTAAGTTTCTTTGTAAGCATATCGCCTTAAAACCTGATATTTTATAATTATCATAATCAGCAATCAAGGGCGACGTTAAATGAATTTTTATCATTTAGAACAGATTTGCTGATATTAATCGTCTCGTCAGTTTCTCGACATCGTCAATTTATTGCTAATCGTTATATTCATTAAATGGTGAAAGAGTTTGGATATCTTATCTTTATATTTTTTAAGTTCAAACTTTGTTTTACCATAATTAAATTTTTTTTTTTTGGTTCGTTTTTGTAAAGCAATTGGAAAAAAGTTTCAATGATCCTATGGCGACGAGTCTTAAATATTCTTTAAAATTTGCGGATTATGGAGTCTATTGTGACTGATATGACAACAAAGCCTTGCGGAACAATAGTCGAGATCAAAATGTTTTCCGCTGTTTCTGTTGCCACGGCTCACAGCTGCTTCGAGTGTTCAATTATTTTTAATATATAACACAATTAGTTGAAAATAAATGTTGCACGATGCAATAATTTAAGCAGTCACTAAAACTATTGTAGTAGTCCATAACATCATTACGATAAACAAGTATTGGGAAAAAGTCATCAAAAATATTATAGTCGATCAACACCGACCGTTAAACAACCTACGCTATAGCGTCCAATACCATTCTTCATTTATGTACATGATAAAATACGAAAGGATTATATCTTGTTTCTTTCTATATAAAGGCGTTTATTGAAAACATATTAAGGCAATGTACAGAAGACCATGGCCAAAGGCATAGTTCACAACACAAAATAAACGCTTTGAGGAGACCGTTATATAAGTTGGATTTCAAAACATGGGTCCAAATTTGGTGCAGTTCATTTTTATGTGAAATTGCTATCAAGGGCCATTTTTTACTGCTTCATGAGAATCTCTGTATGAAGTGGCATCTAAAAAATAGGCAGACTTGGTACAAAGTTGTCAAATCATTTTCATCCTGGAAATCACGCCATAAAAAGGCTATATAACTTTTCGTGGAAACAGTTATACGGCAGGGGAACGTGGCACCGCAGCTCGTCAGAATATTTCAAAGACCTTGAACACAAAAACTCATGGGCAGATCGCTGGCGGACAGATAAGTTTAAGTCCATTTAAAAAATGAGATCAAACCACTCCCTACAATAAAATATGGATCTGACCTATGGGTCTCCGCAGGTGCTACGAATACCCGCACAAACCTATTGTATCCTGCTATACCGTGCAAGTGGCGTAAGCTTTGAAGAGAAATATAACTTTTTATAAAACAGCATTGTGATGGTGTACGGTAGTGCCCTTCGGCATCTATTCCATCATCATTTCGGATTAGTTTTTATTTTGCAATTTTTTATTTATTTTGTGTTCAATTACTTTCGTAAAATATTAATTTTTTATTACTTACTCTTTTTTCAATTTTATTTTTTCAAAAAACTTTGTTTCTATCTAAACACCAGCTGTTTGTGTAACTGGTTGTAAACATTAACGTAAAATTATAGTCGAACTCTCGCTATTGTTAGCTATGAGAACATAAAAAGTATGCTACAATCGCCCTCTAGACAATTGAAATCACATTTCGTAGGCAACACACACATCACAAGATACCTTCGAGTATTTTTCTTAGCTGACTGATTAGCTACGTTTCCTCCATCATACACGGAAAGTCATTTCGCCCGCGAACGAAAAACGGTACCTCAAAGGAAGACAACTCAACTTTCCTCTATGACTTCTGCTTCGTAGTCAAATTTTTTCTAAAACTTAAATATTGTTCCAGCCTTGCACCGTGCTTAACAATCGAATCGATTGAGTTCATCAAATGTTTGTCAGAGAAAAGATGTATTTTATGGTCAGTAGATAAATTTATTTAAGGAGAAGAAAAGTGGATCGACTTGGTGGGCCTCATACCTTTTCTTCTCTTAGGTGAAATAGAGCGCAATTTGCGCACGAAACTATCACGTGCGTACACAATTACTCTCGTTCTCGTTTACAGCGTGCATCAATAAGTCTCAAGACCGACTTATAGATTTCGTAACATTTTTAGGAATTACCAATAGTTGTACTTACTTTACTTACTACTCTGGAATGGAACAATGGATATATTCAATGTTCCTATGTTAATTAAATACTACTTTTTGATAGAAAAATACGACAGTGAAACGCGGTGTTGTCTTAAATTGTATTATGATACTCTTTGCCGTCAAAAGTAACCATTTAGCAGTAATTCGCTGGTTTTAAACGAGGTCGTAGGGATTGACGATGGCGCTGAAAGGTAGTGGACGCACGAAAAAGGTCGTTAAACTAGAAAATTCAAAAAAAATTCTGAAAACTTTATCGAATCGATAATCGAAAAACAAAATTGCGAAAGAGTTAGTTGTCATCCTAACGATATGAAAAGGCAGTGTGTGCACTATTTAGCAAGTAAGGGCAAGGCAAAGCTTGCATTCAAATGGATAGCGC
The DNA here is from genome assembly GCF_014805625.2 of Glossina fuscipes. NCBI lineage: Eukaryota > Metazoa > Arthropoda > Insecta > Diptera > Glossinidae > Glossina > Glossina fuscipes. The sequence continues at coordinate 2,118,042 of NW_023998490.1, read as the reverse complement.
CTCTCCTCACATTAGGACAAAAACATTACATTACAAATTCGATTTGATACTGAGATCCGCCTTGCCTCCAGATCTGAGCAACTAACTGTAACTATTTATTTGCGAATCTCAAAAGAATGGTTGAGAGAAAAAGATTTCGATTAAATGATTAGGTCATTGCAGTAACTGTGTAAGCTTATTCGCAGTAACCGGACAAACCGTCTTGAAATATTCGAGAAACGTTGGAGTGATAGCAACACTCTGCAAGGAGAGCGCGTTGAGGAGTAAAGACGAGGTTTGCATAGAAAGGAGTTTTCTTCTTAATTAGTACCGGTACTTATTGACCGATATACTTGCATCTTTATAAATAAACGTGTGTCGAAAACACCGTCACGATATAATAAACTTATATGGCCAATGTAAATTTCGCAAAGGAAAACAAATTTCCTCAAAATTTTTGAAAAATTTGCGATTACACAGTTGGGCAGACGAACAGACGTTAACACACGGACATGCTTTGGTGCATCCCAACCTTGAAACTGGCCAAGACTGTATGAACACTTATGGAGTTTTTGAAGCTTGGTTCTGCCCGTCATAAAAGTCTGGCAAAAAAAAAGATTACATTTTACACTCTATATATATAGAATACACTACGATGTTGGTCAATTTTTCCTATTTTTGTGGAGATACCACAGCACCATCCATAGAATATACGTTCGAATATAAATTCGTGTAGATTTATCTGTTGTAGTTGGTGATTAATGACCATAAACAAAACTAATTTTCTAATCCTTTTGAAAAGCGGACATGTTCTCAGTTTACGTGGGACTGTAGCGTGTCCTTCGATAGATTTGGCCCATTTTCAATACTTTCCGATATTTCTGTCAAATTTAAAGTCGAAAGCTTGTGTTTGTGGCCAGGAAAATGTTTTAGACCGGTATTACACAAGACGAAGATCGGAGATCAAATCGGTTCAGAATTTTATACTCTAGAATATATATATTATGTTCGATCTATGAAGCTTCCTTGTAGGCGTTGCCAAAGTTTTGAAATAATGAGCCTATCGTACCTTGTCCGGTTGTTACACACATTCGAACTAACTCAATATACCGTACGCAGCAAGTGGTAAATATGACCTTGAGCAATAATCTAATATACAACAGTAATATTTATTATGTCAAATGATGCCCCAAGCTTTCTCCTTTTTTTCTTTTCTGTCTTTTGGAGGAAACATCCCACCATCAGTAAAGAAAGCTTTTCTTAAATAACTGGACCAAAAAATGAAACAAAAACAAAAGTTGTGTGCTCTTACCTTCACAAGATTTGTATTATGACGAATAGGTAGCGCAATCAATTCCTTAATTATTTGAATTTCTTCAGCTGCGACAACATTGCAGTAATAACAATAAGTTCAATAGCGTTAGTTGTATTAATTAATATATATATATATATATATGTATATATTTGTTATCGTAGCTAAACTTTTTGAAATTATCACAAGCAACGATCGCACACTGATCGCTACTAATACTATCACTATAAATATTTTTTAATTTTTCTTTATTATTCCCGTTGTTGTTGTTGTTCTTGTTGTTTTCCTTTTCATCGCTTTGCAATAGATGATATAAAGTAGCACTTAATATTAATTGATAGATGATTGTTGTTACTGTCAAAGATGGCGACGGGACCGTTGATGTTGCTGCTGTGTCTGGTGGTAGTGATGCTGCTGCTGCTGCTGCTGTTGCTGATTTATTCGATAAATCGCCACCAATTAACTCACCGTTATTATATAAATTATGAATTATTTTTAATTTGCCACGATCACTTCGTATTAAAGCGAGATTGTTTAATAAGGAAAACAAACTGTCAAACAACGCGAAAGCAGAGATCAAGTGTCTACTGGTGCGGACTTGAATTTTTTGTTTATTGATAATCCTTAGGCGTGGATCACGTGGCGTATAATAAAGGAATACTTTATTTGATTTACTGCTATTATTATAAGTACGATAGTTTCGATTGTTGCTGTTGCCGCTGGTGTTCAAATAATTCTTGCGAATCGATGACACTTTAGCCACTTTACGCTTTGGCGTGAAAGTTGATAATGAAATCTTTGTTAATATATTTTTTGTATTATTATTATTAAATTTGTAGTTATAGGGAATCTTTAACCGAATGTCATTCATTAAGACCGTTGTTATTAAAACAAGAATAGACTGGAAGAAAATGAAAATCGATTGATGTTTTATTAATAATTGTAACGATGCAACAAACGCCTTCCGACGTTCACAACAATTTAAACGACACAAACAAATACACGTACACGTGTCTCGCAAACGTTTCTCTTCAAGATGATTATTTTGTTTTATGATTTTCGTTTCAATTGTAAGTAGCGGCTGCGGCTGCGACTGCGACTGAGTTTGCGAACGCGGCGATGGTAGCAACGAAAGCTTTAGCGTTGGCAATAAAATTAAACTGTGTTTAAATTTGAAAATAAGTTTAAATTTTTTTTTAATTTTAGTTTTTTTATCATCAATCGCAACGATGATACGCTTGTTAGCATTACTTTGCGGCAACGTCCACTTCAGCAACGTCTTCGGTACAATGCTAGATTCTGATGGAACCCACATGCGGCACTTAATTAATTAACGTTACAACACAAAATTTTTATGTTGACACTAATTCACTAAATGTAAGTGAACCAGACCCGCTAATGGTTCGATTTTCTTTTTTAAGGCTTTTTTCGTTGTTTTTAATTTTTTTCTCTTTAATTTTTTCGGATCTTTCCGAATTGAAAAAATGTATTAAAAAAAATTTTTTTTGGAACAGTACTTGAGAATGTGCGAAATTAATGATTATCGTTTTTTTTTTACTAGTCTCCGGATTTTCCCAAAGATGCAACAGTAGTTGTCAAGTAAGCAGATTATCGAAAGGACTGCCTGCTTTAAACATGTTTGCGGTATTTTTTTTTCTTCGGTGCGTTTTCTTTGTAATTTAAACAATTAACTGCATTTCGATTAGCATTCACTTAAAAATAATATATAACGCTATTCCGTTTTCTTGGCATTTGTTGAAATTTCTTCGCCGTCTCTTTCCCAGTGACTTTTTCTTACTTGTGATGGTCGTCGTATTTGACAATAACGGTGAAGCTCATTACTCACTAATATGATGCGGTAAATTTTATGTTCAGGAAAACATTTATTTTATTCAACATTCAGACAACTAATGCGACTTGGAGAGTTTTCTAAAAAGAGAGAGAGAGAGAGAGAGAGAGAGTGAGAAAAAGAAAACATTAACACAAATAAAGCCAATGTTGGTTATTGAAAATGGAAATGAGAGAGAGAGATTGCTTTCCTCTTGAATAAAGCGTTTTAGACCCACTGCTGGCTTGTGCCTTAAAAATGACAAATTATGGCTACATGTCCCCTCAGAAAAGCTCAGAGGTTCGCCAAGCAATGCTTTTTCGCCAGTACTCTAATCCGGGTCGACTTGGATACTTTGTTCTTAGATACTTTCCGGGTATGCCGACGATTTAAACCTTTGGCAATAGCATAAATTGAATTTAAGCACTTCCCACAGAGCGGAGCAGAGCAAGAGCTTCATCGAGCCCTTCGGACATCGTATGAATTTCATGGCTGAACAGTGCTCTTCGCACAAGAGATCTCTAAGGTAATCGAAATTTTTCTAGCTACGAAACAAACCCGCTTTTCTGTCGAAATGCTGTAAACAGTTAACAATCCCCTCAGCTTGCGCTGGTGTGCGGCAACAGAAAAGTTAACTGCCTTTGACAAGGGCGATAGACAGATAAAACGAAATGCTTGAACAAGGATTGCCCATCATTTTTCACACGAACAATATTGAGTCGTCAAGCTGGCCAAAGTCTTCCATCCGCACTCATACCTAAGGCGCTTAACTAAAGACTTTTTACCTCTACGACCAGAAATATACGACACGAAAAAGACCTCATAAACATTACAAATTTTTAATCATGATAACATTCTAAGAAGATTTAAGCGTATTTGTCCATTTGCCCATTCGTGTAATAATAACTTTTTTTCTTAAGCATTTAGCAATCTCGACCGGGGGTATGATTATTGATAAAGGAAGAATGTCGGAGTGCTCGTGGTCCACCATGAACTTGAAAGAAGTATTCCTAGTTTATATATATATAAATGTAATTTAAAAATGAACGGGATCCATCCAAAATAGAAAAACAAGGGTATTGCATACCCATACTAGATATTAATCTAAAATTGTGTGCAAGCACGGACAGCTCTCTTTTCGCAGGCTTTCTTAGAAAGCCGTGCAAAGAACATACTCCAAAAAATCATGCGGCATATGCTAAATTTTTTTAACTTACTTTAGAAAAGATGAAAAAGCTCTAAATATTTTGTAAAAAAATAGTAGCGAAATCCGTATTATATATTTAAAAAATAAAAACCATTCATTTTTATTACAAAAAACAAATTAGAATTAGTGTGCAGCAAATATTCGGTCCATAAGTACATACAACATATAAAGATTGATATAGAAATTAGGAATATAAAAAAATGTTTTTCGAACTCGTACTAGAACAAATCAAATCAGCAGTTAATGACTGAAATTTATCTTCGACATATAACATATATACGTATACACATGTATATATATGCAATAAGCACATTTTCTTTCTTAACACTTAGCCGACCGATCGGGTAGATCGGTCGGTCCCTTTTACCGGAAAAGTTTTTTTTTTTTTTGTACAATTATTCACAATTTATTTTTGGCAACACTTTCGACTGTTCAACTCGAAATTCTTTCTCTACTGACTTTCCCTTCCGCAAATATTCTATGTATGTACATTGTAATAAGCATATTAGTACTCAATGTGGCAATAGCATTGATACAACGGGAGGAGAATTAAATTCAAAATATTGACCCAATACAAGCAAGACCGAACACCGAAGCAGGCCTCACCAGGACGTTTACCCTAAGACATGAAATACACAAACTGGTACCTAGTGTCACAAATGGAAGCAAGACATATCCTCAATGGAAATGCAGAGTATGCTCTGTAAATAAAAAATCTGCCTGTACACGGCATGTCTGCGAATCTTGTAGTGTGCCAGTGCATAAGCTTACATGTTCCGAAGGATATAATACGCGGAAACAATACTAATTATCTTGTGCTGTTTTGTTCCTTATTTGAGTTACTTTATTTATCTCTTATCTTCTATGTCCTTAATTTCCTGACTGTATTGCCTGTACCTCTGAATAACCATTAAAAAATAAGTATAATAAATTTTTAATTTCAAATTTTGTGTAAGAATTATGTAAATCGTTACGATGGGATAAAATTGATTACATAAATAATATTCGGAGGTTTTTGCTTTCACGTAGCGAATTTCAGCCCGTGATACCACAAAAAAATAGGCGGTGGAAACTGCCCAGGTCTCCTTGTGGCGCGCAGTCGGCTAAGTGTTAGGAAGATCCGTTGCATTGATAGTCAGAAAGGAATTGAGAGAGAGAGCTAGGTTATAGTTATAGCCTGGAAGATGTACGAAAACTTGGAGTAGATATATTCCAGTGTCATTAATGCAGAAGCTGCTATGCTTAACCGAAATACTTAGAATGACTTTTTTTTTGTGAGTTCGGGGATGTGATGTGTGTCACCAAGAACGACTCCATTGTTATTAGATACAAGAATCCACAAGAATACACAATCTGATAGGTAAAAAGGCACAAGTGCAAGGCAAGATGAAAATTACCATTTATCTGCGATATGTGATGCAGGAAATCAAGTCAAAAAATGTCATTCCAAAAATGCAGAAGACAGGCAACCAACCTTTCATACCTAAATATGGACAAAACAAAATATGGTTTTCTAGATAAAAAAAAATGTGCTGATCCGTGCGTCAGACGAACAGACGCATCAAAGGAAAAATGCGTTTTGTTATCTCTCTGAAGAGTGTCTCTATACGTTAATGTTGATGACCAAGAATGTTTGCATGTTACTCTATTGCGATCCGGCGGTTAATTACAAAAATATCTCTCTTTTTTTTATCTATGCCTCTCTTTCTCACCCTTCTATTTCAGGTTAGTTCTCGCTGCATATACCTAAAATTCTTTTAAAATAATTTCACTCTTTGAATGTTTTTAATTTATATTGTAACAAAATTTATATACTTATTTCCTCATTGTTATTCGTTTATATAAAAAATGAATAATATATATATATATATGTACATGTACATATATTCTTATCTATCATCTTTATAGTCAGTGTTATAGAAGACTTACGTACATAAACTATTCGAATACATAGAAATGTATTTATATGTGTGCGTACATAATAGAGATAAGTTATGAAAAGATTCATTTTACAGAGAGCACAGCAGGCTTCCATAATCATCGCACAGATACTTCGGAAATTATTTTGACACACAGCACACCTCGGATTGTTTATGCACGCTAGGTTCGTGTAATCGTATAGATCCCCTCCCCAAAAATGCAAAGTACTTTTGACCATCTGCTTAGTTTCACTGCATGAGAAATAGAGGATTTAACCTTGAGCTTCAGGTAAACACAGTGATTCCTGATTTGATAGCATTTTCATGCTGTCAACATGGGGCACGTATTACATTTGTCATTTGTTTGTAAGGCTAGGAGGCTTTCGGAGATCCTCTAAGCATAGATATTCAGCACCAGTGTGATTAGCAAAGCTCTCTTACAAACGTCAGTCTTTCTGTCCGCCTGCTGAGGTTATAATTACAATTTCAAGCGAAAGGGAACATCTTTTCCCTTTAAATAGTTAAGAGCGACGCCAAAACGTAATTGGGAGCGGGGAAAGATTTTAAACTGTCCGAAAATATGATTTTGCAAACAAACAAGTATAACAGCATACCGGTTATTAAAACTTTAAATGCGCGATTTGTTCAAAGTGACTCGCAACATAACTCCGAAAATTTTCATTCATTCATTGTTGTCCGAATTTTTTGTACAATACTTAGGGAAACTTGTGAGGGATTGAAACTAATTTGCACTTTTATTTATTCGGTTTTTTTTTTTGGTTTTGATTGAAGCAGAACACTTTGTCGAAACAAACATCACTCGCCTATTACGCAAAAATCGATAGAAATCAGTTTAAACACAACGCCGTCGTTCACTGCGCCTAAGTGATTTAATTTTTTTTTTTTTTTTTTTTTGAGTTTCAAAGTTCGAAACAACTATGCTACCTGCCAATTTCTAATACGTTGCAAAAGTAATTTTATTTTTAATACTTAAATATATTCTTAATAATTTGCTTGAATATTACTCTTCTCTGATCTTTCTTTCCTTTAAAAAAAAAAAGTACGTTTTTACTAAGACCTCAGAGTGGTTTCCATCTTAAGTGTATCGCACCAGAAGTAAATAAAAATTTATGTTAAAATCAATGGATAAGGAAAACTTTTACAAAAAGACTTTCAGACAAAGTCAAGGGTACACAGTTTTTTTTTAACAAAAATTCTCGATTTGCTTTTAAACAGAGTTTCGGCATTATTATACTCTACACCGCACAAAGGTGCAAAAGTATATTTTTGCAAGTATTGCGGATGTGTACAACACCCAGAAGGACTTGACGTAAAAGCCTCTTTTATTATACCCATCAATGCAGAATCACTTTCCGCACCGATTTGAGTCAATTGCCTGTCTGTCCGCCTGGTGCATTATAGCCCACTATAGTGTGTTTACAAACAAAAGGAAATGTTCAAATTTGAAAGCTATCAATGCATAGGCCAAAAAAAAAAAAAAAAAAAAACAGTAAACCGTCTTAGAGAACCGCATTTAGAATCCTCTTCGTGGCTTTAATTTGCGGCAACCAGTCGTAATAAAGGCAAGATTTTGTTAAATTTAATTCCGTCTCACATCTGAACTTATCCAAAAGCCTTCGTTTCTAATTAGTATTCCCTTGAAAAACGCTTGCATATAAATGAAGACTTTACGACAAGCACCTTAAAGGTGACTTCAGCTTAATACTTAAAATAGGTAATGAAAGTATGCGAAGACTTTACTGAGTCATATGCTTGTATATACATATATACGTAAAAAATCGGTATAGGCGAAGTCATTGATAATGAAAACTGTATATAATAATAATAATAATAAGAAATAAAAAAGTAAGGAAAGAAAAAATAATTATCGATGACATCTAAGATACAATTCGTGTCAAGCTCAATACAATCATTTATTTTAATTATTTCATTGCGTAGAAATGTGCATTTTCGGCAGAAAATCCTTAGTAATATACGATGCTAATAAGTAAGTACATCTATACCTCATGTCACGCCGTGATTAAGTTCCCCCCAAAAGTCGTGTAAGTCGAAATAAAAATTTTTATATGTGAGTGCAAATCGAAAACATTCATAAATTTTTTTTCTGTTGTCATTTAATTTTAATTAATTTGTAAAATGAAAAAAATAAAAGAAAACAAGTAAGAAAATTATATTCGATTATGACCGAATATTCTATACCCATTACCCATTACCGTTATCCTATAAAAGAATGAAAAAAAGGCAAATGTAAATTTGTATATTCCATAATATCATTGGGCGTGGCTGATTTCTTTCTATTTTTGTAGAATAATTTTGCAGACATTTACATCGTGTATCTGTTATGGTTTTTGACCAACGAGCAAAAGACACGGCAAGCAAGGATGATCTGGTATTTGCTTGATATCAATAATTCTCATAAAGTTATTGCTTAAAATTCACATAATGTAAACTGTTTTTTAACGATTTCTCAAAAAGAATTTCTTTGTTTTGTTGGTTACTTTTTTTTTTTTATTATTATTTAATTGTTTATTTATTTACTTGTCATTTGTTATTACTCATCGCCTGTTTTCAAAGAAAAACTTGAACCTCTTATTACTTTTTCAATTATTGCTCTTTTGCTTTAAACAGATGAAAATTAAAATACAATTTCACTTTTATCGATATATAGTTAGATTGTAGGCTTACATACAACCATCCTTAACTAGTTTGCTTCTAAAGATTGCAACAATAGAAAAAGTCGTTGTTGAAAGCAGTTCAAATTTTTGGAGCATTTAAGGGCGGTTAAGGGCGCTTATAACGCCTACCAGTTTTTCGCGTGCTCAAATTTATTTCCATTCCGTTATATTTGAAAGTCGCGACTAAATTTGCTGAGCGATCTTTTACAAAAGAAATGTAGTTTAATTTATGCATTGCCTTTGGCCTAAGGCGAATCATGACATTTCAGTAAACATCACGCACAGTTCTATAATCTAAAAACGCACACGTATTCATATCTTGTATACACATTTATTTTTACATAAAAACCAATACATAACTAGTTAGCTATAATAATAAAAACAAGAAGAAAATATTATTACAGCTCATAAAGCAATTCGAGAGATTTCGTTTACCAGGGTTTTATTTCAAGATACAATATTATAAACACGCATACATAGAAAGATCTCTCATCAAGCGTTGTAGAAAAAATAAACAAAAGCAAAAAAAAAGCTCGGGTTACATTATATTCATTAAGTACACGCTGGAGTTACGTACGCAGTCGAACTTTGATAGTGGCCTAAGTTTAAATGAGCGAACGAACGAATCAACGTACGAGCTAGTTATTGTGCATGCGTGTATGCGTCTGTATGTGAATGCGTATTAGTGCATGTATGTGTATCTATTCTTCTTCATTGTAAACTATCGAAAGTGAGAAGAAAAACGAGATGAACTATAATCGACTGGAATTCCTTATCAAATAATTTGTTTACTTTTTGCTTCGCATTCTGTATTTAGAAAGGTTATTACATATATACATATATGTATATATCAAGTGGTTTTTTGCTACTTGGGAGAAATTAAATTACAAGAACAAACAGAATGATTTTCTCAACTGACGGTATGACGATTGATTCAGTTAGACACTCACGTAATTCGAAAAGAAGATGCGAGAACTGGTGGTGGCCGACCTTTAGCAGCAAATCGCCTGCATTTGTTGAGATAGCCGAGTTGTTAGCTAGAGAGCATAGCATTAATCTCGGAATATTAAAAGCATTGCACTTCGAAGTGTTTCCGATTGCCATCCCCTTCAAATTGTTGTTGCGATGTTCCAGCTATCCGCGGATAGATTCGAATTCTGGCGGTGTGATTGCTTATATTCTATAATACTTGCTTCCTAGTTGACAATGTGTATATTGAGGCGATACCTAGAAGGAATTATGATAGATCCGACCCTTATTTTTCGCGAATCAATTCAAAAAATTATTAAATTATTTTGTCACATTTATCCGTCTATTGGTCCATTGCATGCCTACGTATTTTTGTGTTCAAGGTGGCCTGTGCAATTGTTAAGATATCGTGACGATATCTGATACACTGACACTTTTCCTTTGATGCGCAATGTTATTGAAAATGGACTGTATCGGATCATTTTTACAATCCCCGTGTGTTACTATACACAAATAGACGAAAAATTGAAAATTTTATTTGGGATGGAACCATTTTTTATGAATGTGCTTAAAAAAAAAAACAAGTAAGCACATTATGGTCACTTAACGTCGACCGTTACATATCCTACACCACTTCGCCTAGTACAGTTATTCGCTCGTTTTGATAATAATATACCAAAAAGTACACATTATTTTCCTAAGGCATAATTTTCATGAAAGTCTGCATATTCGGCCTTCTAAATTGGTATAAAAAATTTGGTTCGGCTCTGGCAATTTTTTGAGCTTTCTCTCGTATAACCCTTCCTAAGGATATTGAATCTTTATATAGGAGAAGGTATAAATTTTGATATTTCATAGTCAAATTTAGATCACAGCAGTAAACTGACAAAGAAATCAACCCTAACCGAACTTGGGCCACGTGGATATCACCGCACGTAAGAATTCCTTCAGTATGCGACCTTTTATGCAAAGTTTGCCTTTGTATGCAAAATATTGTGTAAGTTCTTGTGTATTGTTACCAAAATGAGTAACCGACTGCCGACCTTGCCCGTCTATAAGATTTTTCCTTTTTTATTATTGTGAGTGTTCGGTGCATCACTATTCTTGATTAGCAAGAACACACTAACAAAATTAATATTTAAACTTATCGCATTTTATTTGGACTAAGTTGATTTATATTGGGAACCTTCTAGTGTAAGGGCTCCAATAGAAAGTGAGCCTCTATATGGCAATAAAGTCAAAGTTTTCAAAGTGGATTCTTAAAAATTGGTGTCGCGTATGCATTTACTTCTTTACAAAGTTAATCCTCAACTAACACCTAAAGGTTGATTTAATTTGTCTCAAATGTTTTTTGTTTTAATTTTCTTTTTGCAATATTTCCGAATAGGCTTGGTTGTGCTGACTTGTAAATGATTCTTCAAATTCTGTTTCACGTTAAAAGCATTGCTTTGTGGATGTATGGTATGTAGACAGAGCATACGTTCGGATGATACGATTTACGTACTTATGGACATAAGTAACCATGCTAACCAGGAAGAAAGATTAATTTAGTTTGAATGGAATGACATTTAGAATCACTTGTGCTATGTCATGTACAAGTCATAATTTTTTTTTGTCCACACGCACAGCAGCACATAAATCTACAATCCGATCATAAAACCTTTTCTGTTTATCGATTCCATTTCACCAACACCTTAATCCAAGATATTTTATAGCACGGCTATATCTGCAGCAATGCTATGAAGAAATATCCTTTAATTGTTTTATTGTCGTACTTACTATTGAAAAAAGGGAATATGTTAGCAGAATGAGTCTTCAGAGAACCTGCGAAGTATACATATCCTCGATCACTATCAAATTCTAAATCAATGTAAGCATGCCCGTCTCTTAGTTGCCCATCTACCCGGCATACGTCTGCATAAAATTTGTGAAAACACGGGTCGCAGGACCGAAAATCTCGTCGTCAAATTTAACAACACTATTGAAAGTTCTGGAATTCAAATGGAACAAGTCGGTTAAAGCAGACCAAGAAAATAAACTCATAAATAACGACAAAGGCGTTGTTGAAAATTCTATGAGTGATCCTACAGTTGTAGAAAATATAGAAAAATGGAAAATTCGCAACGGCCAAACATTTTAGAGTATCGGAATTTTTTTTTCCCCCCTTTTAAGCTTTCTTTAAGATAAGGGAAGCCGGTATAAAGAATTTAGCGACAATCGACCGTAATTTTCTTATGTGTTTTAATTGAAAACATGTTTTCCACTTTCGACCACTTACAAGAACAGAGTATGAAACCTTTTTCCAATAGTTAATTGAGGTTATGTTCGATCTTTGCAGATATCAACTGCCTTTTGAAGCCGGTCAAAGCCTGAATTTGATTGAAGGCAGCAGCGACTGGCATACAATTCGTGTTTTTGCTTTTCGGAGGTAAACAAGCGGAATGTAATAGAAATATATTCATACAATTCTACCATGTACGTAACATTTATTAACGAAAGCAGTTTTAAAAGCGCAGTTACAGATTTTTGCCTTCAACGGTGCTTATGCCTGCAAACGACAATAGCTGTGCAATGTTGGCGGATTCAAATCTCAATGCGATGGAATATGTTTGGTCGTAGCTTTATTGAGTGCTTAGTGGGTAAAGCTATGACACATACCGCCTGGGCACACACCCAGTGGACAGTGGCCACTCACTTTTTCCTTTTCTTTCCTCAGTTACCAGTGTTGCATCTATATGCGATCTATAGGGGACTTAAGACCAGGGAACTTAAGACTAGAAGAACGCAAAAGTTAACATAATCCTTTCCTCAGTATCCACAAAAGGAACATTTTAAACTTAAGCAAATTACGAAAATTATTCAGTTTTGTATTTGTTCACAAAACAAATCGAAGCATCATAGCGGGCTACGATGCACCATTGAATCATACCACTTTGCTTTATACCGTTATTCATGGAGCCGGTTATACACAGAGGGCGTTATATGAGACGTAGTGGAAAAAGTGGCCCGATCCGAACCTGTTTCACTAGCATTCGCTCTTCGCCCAAAACACGCTATTGCCATAAATTTCATCAAAATATCTTAAAAATTGCGAACTGTAGGTTAGCCACACGAAGAAAAGACGTATAGACAGACTAGAGACGTGCTTAAATCGATGCAGAAAGTGAATCCGAATCGGTCATACATCCACATAAACTTAGTACATTACTTATACCGCAAATGGTATAAGGTATAATAATATTTTCTACGCGTTGCCCCTAAAACAAAAAAAGCAACTCATTGTTTTCATTACCAGTATCGCAAGCTCTGCACACGGTACGTATATTATGGAACCTATATATATATATATGTCTGCAAAAATAAATTATAAAATACATAAATTAAAAACTGTTACGTATTTGTCCCTGAGAGTGTATTAACATCGTTAATATTATCGGACTTGTTCAGCTAGTTTGCTTGCGTACAATAGTTTTTATTTAGAATCTATATCCAGCCAAAACAATTTTACATTCATATATAAATGAAGCATCGTTTAGACACTGAGCGAATGTGACATTACACGTGTTTAATATTGAAACCATATTGAGTCGTCTAAAAAGTATCGAGCTTGTACGAAATTAAAATTAATTTTTTCATTGCGCTTATATTTACATTAAAATTGATAATTATCGTTAATTAAATTGATTGCAAATCAATTCAATTATTAAGCTTAATACTTTTTAAGCTATGTTGTGAAATGAACTGAAGGCAATAATGCAAAAGGCATATACAGAGATGTACATGTCTAATAATATTGCTTTTTCATATTTACGACATCAGAAAGAATAAATGAGAAGAGAATGTAAGGCGTTTATCACAAAAGCAAGTTTTTATTTTTATTATTTATTTATACTTTGCGTAAGCAATAAGTACAATTTTAATGAGAATTGCATCACTCTTCGATTGAGTTCTTTTTAAAAACATTTGTAAGAGATTGCCCGCAGCTCAGCGAGCAACTCAACCCAACAGTATGCATTTTCAATTAGTTTCGTGCTTTGAAGGAATGCCTTTTCTCTATTATAGGTAGGCCTAGGTAGAAGGAAATACGTGAAAGAATATTCCAGCCTTGTTGCTATATTTAACGAAATCGGTAGCTATCCAAGATAAGTCTTAATACGAGCGTAATATTCTTTCGCAATTCTAGCAATTCAAGCAAAAACATTTTATCATGCATTCATTTAAACGATTCTTCCGTTTCTTCTCTATTCTCTCTCCCTCACTCTCTCTTTCTCTCTCTCTCTCTCTCTCTTGTGAAAGTATGCTATAAAAAATATTAGCACTCTGATATAAATTATTGACATTTTGCATAAATAACCTTCAAAGTGCGCAATTGTTACATATTTCGTTCTCAGCGCTCGGATTGTTCGGAAAGTTATTCCGTTTTCTTTTTGGCCAAAATGGGGGACGATTTCCATACGGCATATGAACATTTTACCACAAACGGTCGAAGTCGATAAACTTTATCTCTCAACAATCTCGAGTTCACATCAATTAAATGCTCTTAACTAGTTAGCCCTTTTCGACGAGTATACTCGTCATGGGAAACAAGTAATGACAATTTGCAGTTTAAACTGCAATTTTAGTGAAAACTTCAATATATTCGTAAACTTCAAGACGTTTGAAATATCGTGAGGCCAGGCCAAGTCGAAATAAAAGGAACAAATAAAAATGTATAAATAATTATTATTAAAAAAAAAAAAAAAAAACAAAATAGGCCCGAATTTTTTTATGTTCCCCTGCATAATTTTGTTTACATTTTATTATCGGGTCATGGAAAAACATATTAAAGTATTCAATTAACTTTTGATGCTTGTTTTAATTCATATGGAAAATATTTATGTTAATTTAACTAAACAAATAAATAAATGTGAGTATGGGCATAAAAAAATAATAGTCACTTGTCATCGCCAAATTTTTGGGACATAGTTTACATACTCATTTTCCAAATGGATCTAAACAGGTAGTTGTTTAATTTGGTCTTCGTAAGCTCCAACTAGTTGGCGCATCTTCATCATTAGTTTTGGCATTGGCCTTTTGCAGCCAACATCCAGCCCAGTAATGACAATGCGGCTTAAGTGCGAACTTAGCTGATGAAAAAATAAAATTAAATCTTCTGTTGTGAGAAATGATTTTCCAAACAACCTAATACTCCTGCCAAAGGGGATATGTTGAGTGCGTCAAACTTGCTCGTAGTCAAAGAAATTGTACCTGCTTAGATACACGTACAGGTTGCCCTGTGGAGTGTATACATTTTTTATAAATGTGAGGAATAAGTAATTAGTCATGCAGTAGCCTCGCGATGTCAAAAATGGATATTATCTTCACGACTTGTGCAGAGAGAGAGAGAGAGAGAGAGAGAGACAGAGGTGGCACTTTTGTCTGTAGCACAACTTTAGCGAGAGATGAACGTAAACAACAGGCTCTAGGGCGATGATCCTAGAAATAGGCTTTTATTAGAGAGAAAAACTGTACCCAACTGAAAAGATTTCCCGAGTACCCGTCATTTAAATTAGTCCTAGTGGCAGATCGTTCTGCCCACACCCTCTTATTTTACCTTTTTTACACTGCATTGGTATGTATTTCTCACAAATTTCCTATCTGTCTTAGAGAATTTTTAAGATCGCAATTGTGGTCTCTGCAACCACGTTGACAGATAATAGGCCATGCAGCCTAGAAAATATAAATCTCAAAGTGGAAAAAGCCTCGAAAATGCACGAAAAATTGAATATGTGCAACAGTTTCGGGGCTAAATCAAATCAGATGTATCTGTAGGATGACATGCCCATATACATATAACATAATAGTATATATTGTCATATAACAAGTTTCCACATTTGAATTAAGCCCGATGTCAGCGAAAAGGACGTATTTTGGAAACCCTTTGCTTCTGATCCGAAGCTTTTAAACAAGCAGAGATTACCCAGATCATGGGACCTTCATATCCAATTATATGCTATACATTCACTGCATATATATATATGACGTAATAGCGGAAAAAATGATACCATGTTAGACT
>NW_023998490.1:2060453-2101977 GCF_014805625.2 Glossina fuscipes | reverse complement strand
TAATTTTCAGAAATATTTTGTTTTCATAAAGGTGTCTTTTTTTTTTTATTTTTTCTTTTTCTCAATTTTTTAGTCTAACGTTAGATTATGAATGTAATTTAATTATGCACTAGTATACTGACTAATAAGACCCTCTAGTCATTTCTCATTGTTTTATAAGAAAATAATTAAATAAAAAACAAACTGTTTGCAAAAATCTAGACATTGTCTTGCTGAATAAATATCTCCATATTATTGATAAGCTTGTTATATACCTCGCCATCATAGCCATCGATTTTTCTAAATTCAATTAAAATAAAAATGATATTAATTAGAAATAAGAAAGAAGTCATGTTCGGTTTAGACCTGCTTGGATCGTACACTTCCTCTCGCATACATCGCCGATATTCTAAAACGACAAGTTGCACAATTTGCTAGCATTTCGCTGATATATAAATTTTACTTATGTCTTTATGATAGTTCAGCGCGAAAGCTTCATCTGATTTATTTCAATTTCGAACTTAACGTAAGAGCGCGATTGAATGAAAACTTGAAACACAATTTGCTTTTCCGCACAAACCTTTGAAAATGTACAATAATTGCGGATTTAATCCAGCGATAAGTCTAAGAAATGCGACTATTACGTCGACATAGTCGAGTTCAGTTTCTACTGCTTTGGACTATATTTTAATTACGATTGGCGTGTGTCCCAGCTGCAGTCTATTCTACAGTGAAAATTTCCCGGCCGCAACTAATTTTTATATCATGTCTATATACAATTCGTGATATATCCTGAATAGCTAGTATTATTAGAAAAAAAAAAAAAAATGATTTTTTTAGACTTTTCCGATAGAAATTCCAATATACGTCCCAAACATTCAATAAATCTAAAATACCACCTGTGACGGGTGTAACGCAAAGCACTTTCTATGTGAAAACATGTGAAAACTCTAGGGTATTGAAAGTTCGCCTTGACATGTATGCGATTTTTTTGCTTATTGTAGATACAATATGAGAAAAATTATATTGTTAGAGCATTACGTAGGCGCTCGCATGCGTGTGTAAATGAAAAGACACTTAGCTTGACTAAAAATTATGCACGCAAAGATTATGATTATGCTTTGTTTTGACGTCTATCTATGAACGTTTGTGTATGTTTGCGTGTGTGTGTGTGTGTGTAAGCATTTAAGAGAAAGTCGGAATTGAATGGCGACAATCAAAATAATTGTAAAATAAGCATTTTCATTAAAGTAAAAACACATTTTTGAGCCTAACCGTATCAAAGGTTCTCAAATATTCTCAGAATTCCATGCGTACACGGAATCATAATATGATATAATTAATGATTAAATTGAGGAGAAAAGACGATTGCAACCTAATCTTTTATCAGTGAACTACCATACAATTTTTGTGTCATTTTTCTTATTGCTTTCTACAGGAAAGTTGTAAGACAATCTGCCCTATCTCAAATTAATGCGAAAATATCATATTTAAGAGTAAGTTTAACTGTAACTGTAACGAATCGAATAACCGAATAATAATCTTAACCTACATCACTTGCGATACAAGGGCGGATGCTGATGGACCCACCACTTATTATTGCGACCCTCTTCGTCCGGATCGATCGAAGTATATTTGTTCCGATGTCCGTCTTGCATTCTTGTGTTCAACCTGCAGGGCACCATTCATTAAGAGATCTTGATGAAATTTAGTATAGTGATGTGTTTTGGCCTCTTTCGAGCGACATTCGTCGCTACATGAAAAAATGTACTGTAGATGATGGATGCTGCCCTATGGCCAACTATAAAGTTTCTACTTGCTTACTTGGGTAGAATTTAAATACGAACAAATCACTTAAGCATTTCTGCTCATGCAGGAACTAAGTGACTTTATTTTTTAAACTTTTTCTTATACAACTATTAATAATGCCTAAAGCCTAAAGCCTAAACCTATAAGTTATCTCTTCAACGATCCTATTTATCTTTATCGCAAAATAAACATAGACTTGGCAATCATTTCGAATGTGTTTTTAGTACGCTCAGCCTTCCTTCGACCACGGCCAACCAAGAACCTGCTATTTACAATGTAAATTCGAGCCCGTCGTCGTTCATGGTACGTTTCGGTCCCAGACAATCGATAGTTAATAGACTGCAATTCGGTGTTATACTCGTCCAAAATCGATTTAGGTTCCTCAATCGTTTATTTGCAGGAGCGATGTAGGCACAGCTGTTTGAGGAAGCCGTCTGTAGTTAAAACTTTCGCCTGTAGCTGGTGCTGCTGCATATGCACTCACCATTCAATTTATATAGTATTATATTTCTAAGGATTGTAATAAAAACAAGAACGTGTCAGAAATTCCATAATATATTTCTATTTTCGATTAGCATAAGATATTAAATCAATTTAATCATTTGTTGGAACTGTTAGGATCACAGGCGATCGAATAAACTGGATGCGAAAAAAATATTGATTTCATATTTTTGCAAGCTGGAGTCTTCGGAGGCAAAGAAAAATGAAGAAATGTCACTTTTATCTTCCCATGTACTTCGGTCTTAATACCACAATGCTTTTTCTTGGTAGAGAAAAAAAAAAAAATTATTTCATAATTTTACCCGTGAAATTTAAATGAGAAAATCACTTTGCAGTTTGTTGACGATATTACATAACTGTTTTCCTTTCTTGGCCATTGCTTGCTGTAGCCACATTCATTGAAAAGTAAGCTTTTTTTAAGGCGATATATATAATTTGCAGCTTTTTATGACGAAAATAGATGAAAAACAATAAAATCTTGAAAAAGAAAATTAAACTTTTTAAATTTAAATCACTTTAGTCGACATTTCCGACACCCTCCGAAATAAGGGTGTTCAAGAAAAGTGGCCTTTACATGAGAAGAAGCAAACTTTTTTGATACGTAATCATTAAAATGGAAGAATAATTGTACCACGCGACCTGGTTGTCATTGCTCGACTAAAATGTAACGCAAGCAAACAAACGGACGCCAAAAATCCGTGTAAAAAGAAAAATATTTCAATCTAAGTCTAGTGAAATCAAATTTTTATACTTTAACACCATTTGTCGTACAAGACTATATTAGGTTTGTACGGCTGTATGCGACACCCAGTAGTTTTATAGTTTAGTATTCTGATGTGTTTTGGCCCAAGAAAGAACCTTTCGAAAATGATTGTGATTGTGCCGCTTTTCCGACCACTGCTCACACAACGGTGCATTTTGAAAAGTTGTTATATAAAACAAATTGTAGGGGAGTGCGGTATATTTAATTGTGGGCCATGGCCTTCTTAGACTAGTTGGAATTTGTATATCATAGAGAGAAAATGTTAAAGTTATATATACTTTGCACTTTGTAAGTCTTATGATAATCACAGTGCACGTGATGTGATTACACTCTGCTTAATGAACGCAATTATAGTAAGATATATTACAATCCATACATACATACATACGTTCATCAATTTCGCTGATTCATTGCGCGCCACCACGAAACAAGCAGTTAATAGCAGACTTTACGCACTCCAAAAGTGTTTTATTTTTTTTTTTGATTTATTTCTTTTTTTAATCCACTTTTCTTTTCTAGTTCTAAGCAGGTAGTCTTTTGTGAGCTTAATTACTACCCACAAAGCTATTTGAGTGATTATTTTTTCTTTTCTTTTTTTTTTTTTTTTTTTAACCGCTCTTTTCAAGTTTCCAATGTTAGAAAAGAAAGGAAAATAGCAGCAGGACTTTCAAAAAAGAATGCTTTGCTTTCTAGAGGAATACATTTTGTCTTCTTAAGATGGACAAACAAAAACATTGCGATGCCAGAGGAGGTCACTGAAGCTGAATAAAGGTGAGTCTAACCATTAAATAAGGCCATCTAAAGATAAGTGTAAATGTGGAAAATTTCGTAAACGAAATAATTCATCGCAGACTTCAATATTCCCATGAACAGGTCATGCATTATTTGACTTAGTTTCCATTACTTGTCAGTAATTTAAAAAGTTAACAAGTCTAACAATATATGATTACGAATATATAAATATATCATTATTTACACACATTACATATTACATATTTCGCCATAAAAATTTATCTCTATGACTTGAATTTTGTTTAGAATAACTTGTTTGTTAGATTATAATTCGCTCATATTAGCATTTATTAACATTGTTAATTTAATTATCATTACATTAGAGACGCGACACGATATAATTTATTCCATTTTATTACCCACTATAGCGGAATAGAGACAAAGAGATATAGAGATGCCCTTCTACCCGTAACAGAAATCAGCGTCACAGAGTTTATTAAGCGAATGTTGAATTAAAAATTCTGGTCTAATTGCCATATGTCCGTCCGTCCGTCCTTCCGCCAGCTGCATATCTTCAAAACTTTCAATTAAAAGCCTCAGCTCATGTTGGCGAATAGGACTGACTTAGTCATAAGCACGTTTAGATTTTCTTAGATTTAAAGACACCCTTCCACAAGCTGCAAATTTGAATATATTATCAAAGATTTATGAATCTATTTCATTCGTCGGTCTAAAAAATTTGATATAAATCCATAATAGGGTCGTCTAAAAATTTGCTTTAAAAGTAGTAAAACATCTATTATTGAAAATAAAAAATGGAATTCGATTTGGCCCGACTTTTTTTTTCTAACACCGACCACTCATACATCGTATACTAAATTTAATTTCCGGATACAGCAACGAACGAATCAATCATTCGATATACATCGTTCGTCGTGTCGTACACGTTATACTATTTTTATTTTACATTTTTGAACGTATTAGCAATCTTTCGCGCACAATTGCACAAACTAAAATCGTTGCCAGGTGCCCCCCTCCGGTTTATTCAGGGATTATTAGACTACTTTTGAATAAAAAACCATTTGAGATCATATTTGTGCTTTGCTTATTTACTTGTCTATTCATTTAATCTTAATGTGAAGAACCGGGCCGATAGACAGACACATGCTATCAAATTTCATGATTTCGCAAAAATGTATTAGTCTTATGGGATTTCCGAATAAAGAAAAATAATACTAATCTGATATGTATCTCATGGTTGAGACAACGAAGCTCCTCACTATTTTTGTGTCGTTTGACGATTTGGGTATCAAAAATTCATTTGAACTGACCCTCAAGAGGGCGGTGATATGTTCATCCAGGAAGGAGCCTCAGAGATCTCATAAAATGCAGATGTTCTTGATCAAAAACAAACTCTGAAATGAATTACATCTATGCCTACCTGTCTGTCCGCGGTATGGTTCGCGAAAAGCATTCTTCTGTTCGTACAAATGAAGTCAACGGCTTGAAATTTTTGGTAGAAACATTGTAAACTCTTGCACGCACGTTAATATTGAAATCGACCGAATGATACGCCCCCAATACAGCGTAACATTTAATAACGTTTTTAACGCTTTTAAGAACAAAATAAGCAAAACGAACTTGGTTTTTTTACTGCACTCGTCACTCACGTCACTCGTTTTACTCACTCGCCAGAGAGCGAATGACACGTCCCTCCGTGCGTCCTATGTGGATCTGTGACATCAGACATCAAATGTTTAGCGAACACGCCGTAGCGACAAACACAACGGCGGCGGGCATCTTAAAGGTGGAAAGTTAGCGTCGTGGGCGAGTGCAATAGATATTTTTTATCCCGGTACGAATTATCCACATAACAGTACGATAGCGCCAATGGTTATACAAAAATAGGTGCTCTGTTAGTCTAAATACACTTATTGTTGTCTTTCCGAAAGAAGGGAAAGAAGCTGCTCTCTATATCCCAGTTCTAGAAATTGTATCCGTCGGATTCCGGTCCACGGACTTTTGTGTTCAACTTATGGCTTGCCATTTTTGAATTTTTTTGACGAAATTTGGTACACAGACGTGTACTTTTTGGCCTAAGTGCGAAACCATTTGAAAATTCGACAAATTTTTCCGAAAAATTATTGAACATTAGTATTTAGACATACTAAACTCATGTGAAAGACTTAGGTCAGACGGTCTGATGTTTTAAACTTACGAAAAGTAAGCATTTATATATCGGAAAAGACCAAATTTTAATATTTTGCGATCCAAACATTGTAATACAATGCAGCAAAACAGAAATGTGCTCCTATTTGATATATTAATAAGAAATTTTGACCAAGTAGGTTTTGTTTCCTCCGTACGCGTATTAAGTTACTATTGAAAAGAAAGCCTCTCTGCATGTAGGTATACTAAGATATTTAGGATTTAGAAAATAGGTGAGTAATAATAAGTAAGTAATTGACAAGAAAATTAATTTGCTTAATTTGGAGGGAGTCTGCCTACGTCTTGAGTCTCCTCCCATATAACAACATCCATGAAAGATATGCAAACAATGCGTAATCTTTTCAGCATAAATGAAGAATTATATCAAAGTTTACCATTTAAAGCTTCGATAGTGACGTACGTTGCGCTTTGCGATCACTATAACCGCATCGAAAATAGAAAGCCTAAACATATATATAAAGGAGTATATATAGTATATAGTGGAAATATTCGAGTTGCTTCGACATTACCTAACTATGCGCCTCATTAAGAAATTTGTTGCAGTTGCAACCAAAAGCGATTTTCGTAGTTAGAAGAACTGCATGCGTCGAAATGATTCAAAATGGTGCAGTCGGTTAAAGAACACGCCTACTGTGCTACTTAAAATGAGAACACTTCTGCTTTTAATAAGGAATAAAAAATAGGTTTTTTGCTCATTACTCATAATTTGTAGAAGATAAACGTGTGCAATGCAATGCATTTTCTATGGGCGATCCTGTAGTATCTGCACAAAAATGTAAAAAATTGACCACGCCTAACCAATTTATATGACAAAAATTTAATTTTTTTTCAATACTTTTATAAGGCGATGAAGTAAACTTCAAAATTCCAAATCGGAATGCACCTAAACTTGCCGGTCTGTTGGTCTGTCCATCTGTCCGTCTGCGTGACTATGTAGTATTTATGGTAAACATTCTCCCGTTAAGGAATATGAAGATATCGCCTATAAATTTGGAAGTGACTTCCACTTTTCCAAGGACACGCCTATAACGACCACATGGCTATGCGATAAACATTTTTATTTTGAAAATAGAAAAAATCAGCCGCGCCCACTTCACTATAGAGCAGGAAAATTTAGTTTTCTCATATTTTTTTGTCTTTTTTCGGATAACACGACCGAATATAGTGTAACTGCTTGTTCAGCTTGCTTACGCACTTTATAAGGATTAAACTGTAAAAGATTAAAGTATTAACATATTGAGAAAACTCGTATTAAAGGATTAGCTATAAAGAAATTGCTACCAAACATAAGTCCTTAACGTTTTGCTCTCGCGTATATAAATTCGTTATAATTGCGATCTAACTTAAACACCGGTTAAAAGTGTGCTTGCGTGCGTTGATTTTTATGCGTTTTGCTTTATTTAATTAAAACTTCTAAAGGACAAAATTTAAATAATAAAGTTTTGACTGCGATATTTGAATGACGTTCAAGTGAAATCGTGTTATTAAGGAGTCCATTTTATGGAAATGAAAGCAGAAAGGAAATCATAAAATTTTTACGTTCTTTGCTTCGAATAATTTAAATTCACTAGTAAAGGACAAGTATGCATGCAACAAAATTTCTCGCAAACATTACTATTATGTCATTCATGTCTAAAATCTAAAATGCATATTCGTTTCCTGGCAACAATGCTGTCATGAAACACTTTTAACGTCTCTTGAGAAAACTAATGAAAGCGATAACCAAAGAATTTTATTTTTTATATTGAACATTTAACACAATGCGGTCATATAATATATATGCATATATACAAAGGTATATAAGGATATATGCAGATGCAGCTCTGGTTGTCATAATGTGAAACGAAATCATTACTTACTTACATTACTACTTAGAGCGAGAGTAGATGTGAAAAGCATGCTTTCTTGACAAAGGCAAAAAAACATGATAATGTGACATAAACCTGCATGAACACATATATAACACTTACATTAAGGGCACGGAAATGTAAAAAAAAAAAGCAGTTCAATTCAAGGTCTCTCCGAAAGTCCTAAAAAATTCAATGAAAATATTTCATATAAGGCATGTTTTCTAAAACTCGACTCGTGCAGCTCGAACACAACCAACTTCTTATTTTAACATATTTATGTCAAGGATTTAAAACTGTTATAATCAAATATTAATTCACAAATAGTTTTTTTTTTAATTTTTTTCTTTTTTTGCATATATGTTTAAATAATTATGTGTTGTCTTTATAACGTTTACTTTTCAACTAATAACGCGTTATCAGATGTGATAGCAGAAAGCGGTCATAAAAAAATTAACGGAGCACAAGTATTGTCAGCTGTTTTCTAAAGAATAAGGTTTATATACATGTGTACGAATGTATACAAACATAATAAACAATTAGGCCTTTTAAATACCAACGCGGGTGGGTGTGTGTGTGTGTGTGTGTGTGTGTGTTTATGCCTCATTATACGCATTGTTATATCTATACCGAATACAGTTAAAGCTTCAATGTTGCCAATAAGTTTCATTATTTGTTGTGAGAACATTTGAAGTCATAGGCCGATATTTTGCGTTTTCAACGTACGCTTTCTCGTTTGAAGTCATTTCAAAATAGTGTATGAAATTTTAAACCATTTCTTTAAATTGTTCACGTAAGCAACGAAAAGTTGCGTCTTTTTTTTTTTTAGCAAATTGTGACATATTTTAAAAGGGAGGAAGAACGCTCACGAAAGCAGAGCGATACTTCTTATTTTATTTGGAACTCAAGTATGATAAAGATAAAATTTCTATATTAATTAAATAACGAAAGAATTGAGATGACATCAATATTATTACGGCGAAGATCAGTACCTATTGGCCATCCCCCAGTGAGAATCTTTTAAGTGAATATGGAAGGAAAAGACGAGTCATTTTGTTTTTTTTTTAATAAATTTAGAACATTTATTCGAACTTATAAAGGTTTTGCCCATACCTTATACGGTAAGACTTTCAAGTAGCACAGTAAAATATGAAATAATCACCAATTAACTCAATTGGTCAATTCCATTACACGATTTGTATCGTGGGCATGTTTGCAAGTCGCCGAGTAATCTTTTATTAGGCGTTGAATAACTAACTAATGGCTTTTATTTTGTTGTAAACTGGGAAGGTAGCTGACGCACAAATAAACGGCAACTTATAGGTTTGAAAAGAAAAGGATGCGATAATTAATCTTTTGTTTTCATATTAAATGGATGTAACCAGCATCTTCTTGACTGAAGTTGAGATCCCACCAAGTTCCGTATAAATTAAATCTCATTCATAACCACTACTAAATCGTAAGTCAATTCTAGGCATTGCATTTTAATTGAGACTAAACAATGCCATTGGCGCGCCAGTCTTTTTAAATGAAAAACCCTCGACATTTCTTCAACAAGCATTCTTTTGGTGAAACTTAGCCAAACTGCATTTAATTATGAACCACTTTACAATTCCTTTATCGGGCACTAAGTAATGTTACCACGGTCAATTGCAGATACCTGGAGGTGTTTTTGGGAGGAAGAAAAACTGTCGCAAATTAGCCTATATTTCCACAGCCGTTTTTAGCTAAAAGATAAAATTTCCAAAAATTGCTAAAAAGAGTTCTGGAAGGAAAAGATTGGATTTTTTTGAGCTTATTCGGAAAGTATTTTTATATAGATTCACGAGATGTACACAAAAATATCTTACGTTTTTCAATGTGGACGGGGTGAACTTCCAAATCATCAAGCCATACCTTGCTCTGAGCAAGTTAGCATAGCTCGCTGAGGACGTTTATGAAGTTCTGTTACAAAGAGTTCTTAAATACCTTTTCAAGTTGATTTCGATGTTATCTTCGCACGCTTATGTTTGCATATTTAGAACTTTCCCGGAAGAAATCTTCAACTTTATTTACAATGTCATAGAATTTTAAGTTTGCGTAATTCATCTGAACCTTTATGGTGATTAAATAGATTAATTATAATAGTAAAATACCAAGGCAAGCAAAAAGTCTCAACTCTTGCGACCTCCGACATTGTCTCGAATATGAGCTTACTTTGTTTACAAATAATTATATATTTATAAGTATAAATATAATCGTATATTTGTAATTATATATTTGACATCTCTTGTAAGTATGAATATTAATTCTTTTAATTTGAAAACGAGGGAAACTATTTGTCATCAAACCATTTTTGCTTACAGTTTTATACCATGTACTGCATCAAAGCATTAATTAAATAAGCGCAATTTTGACTCTTTAAAAAACGCTTTATTGTTAACATTTAATTATGTTGAGCATTTTTTCATATTTTTTAGTGGAAAATTACCAGAGACCTGTTTTTTGTATTACTATTTATACTCACTCACTGTTGTCGATACGACTGCACAGATGTAACTCACAATTCGCTGTAATTCCCCACTAGGAAGAAAGGATACAAACTACTAATTATAGTGACATTTTGAACGCCTTTAGGAGACAACCTTAACACCAAAAAAAAAAAAAGTTGTTTCTTTTAGTCTTTAGAGAACCGCGAATAAAATTCCTTATAAATAATTTTAATATTCTTAGATGCAATGTAAGGCTCACGTTTCTTCATTTCTAATAAATTTGTTGTTATGTTTATAATAAATACCGCGTGATGATTAGTTTAGCCTAGAATGCTTGTACGTGATCAAGCATTCAAAGGTTTAATGATTTGTGATAAATAATATGTTTAGATAATGTATCGCTTGGCGAGAAATGAACGCCCATGGAAAAGTGATTTGTTTAGAGATCTTATAAGTATTCATATGCATTTGCTTCGATCACTTTATATTTATTAAATCTTAAACGATAATTAATTTGTAAAAGTTTAAATTTCAATTAACCGCAACAATAAACTGGTAATAAAACCGGCATTGGCTTTAGGATGAAACTTAATTTGTCTTTTAAGCAGAGGAATGAAAGGTAAGAGCTTTCTTAGGGATTAGGGGGCGCTTATTAGGACCATTTTTCGATCTTCGTAGACGTGAACAAGTTTCAAAAAAGTTTATAGGGAAATGTTGCCGGTGTTTCTTCTTTGCACTGCCTAAGCTGGCAGCCATCTCCTCCCCTGATATGCAGGATTCTTTGATGTTAAGAAACTTTTAGTCTTATAAGTTACACGCTTTCCGTTAGTTCAAAAAATTGTTGCCTACGCACATAAATTGAATGCATCCGTACATTTGGACAACTTGTAGACTTTTTTACGTTTACGCTCCCTGCACTTACAGAATCGCTAAATTGGTTCACTAGGTTTATAAGAAAGGTAAAATATGCTATTAATGGACGGTATAACCACACAATTAAATACCGCTTACGACAAGTATATATATAGTTGCAAGTTGCCGTTGACAAAAAACGATCTGAAAAAAGTTACTTTGTGATTGTTTTCACTTGCGGTGCACGATATATTAGCTTTGTGCGGACGTATGTAGTATGCTGGAGCACTTGAAACACCATTTTCGGAATCTATCTAAGCTCGTCTGAGGATTGTTCGTGTATATTTCTGCTCAACCTATATCGTTCTGTTGGCTCTTCTATTTTGCATCCGATTGTTTTGAAATTTTACCCATAGCTTTGAAGCAACACTTTCAAAAGAGCATTCAATTTTTGAATAACTTTTTCCAGAAAATCAAAAAAAAAAAAATTCACTTTTCGGAAAGACTCCTGCGATGGGCATGATGGGATGATTCCAGGCTATACTTTAATAAAAAGTCCGGTATATTATGGTAGGTGCAAAATTGTGGCCTATACAGGCGAAAAAAAAATTTGATTTGACAGCGGTGGCGCATCTATATTCTTTTTCGTTCAAAAATGTGAAAAAAGAAACTTTTAATACCTGGTTTTATACTTACGACACGTATTTTCGTACGAAGAGAATCGTTTATTTATAAATTTTATTAATTCTTTTTTTATGTAAATTTACAAAAATGGCTCTAAGCGATATTATCTTTTAAGCCGCATCATTATACGCCTTTTTGAGATCATGTCGAGCATTTTCATTTTACGTATCACCTTTTGAAGTTATATTAGCAGCGATAAATTTTTTTAGGGATATGCCATCAGTACTAAAACAAGTACAAGCACTTTGACTCACCAATAAATACCCTACGCCACCATACAATTATTTATATAACGGCTTCAAAATAAGGTATCATACGGGAAATGCTCGAAGAAATCATGTGATCCCAACCATTTTAAATAGCTTTCGCCCTTGGGTCAAACCACGTCGGTGTACCAAATATCATCAAAATATTTCAAAAATTGCAGCCTTTAGATTGAACACAAGGAAATAAAACAGGCAGAAGGATAGGCAAGCATAAACCAATCGAGCATATAATTCCGAACTGGTCAGTATAATATAAGGCGGGTCTGCCTTAAGTCCTTTTAGGTGTTGCATATATTCGCACAAACTGAATATTCCCTCGTATTACAAAACGTGTAGGGTACAACGAAGCTTATTGAATGTATGTCCGCTACACTTTTGATTGCATCTTTTTTTATGAAAACAGTTGTCCTTTTTAAAAAGGACTTCTGTTTAGAAAACTTTTACAAATTTTAAAAAAAGTTCTCAACACAAAATACTTTTCAGTTGAGTGTAGTACATCCGGTTGGCTGGCATTACTGAATGAAATTCCGTTGCCAAACATTAGCTTACAAGAATGATTGATGCACAAACAATTAATACGAGCCTGCCGCATAGGAGAGAAAACAGAACTTAGATAAATGAAAAAAGTTAAACAACAGATGCGACCGTTTTGCTTAAGCAGAGAATGTGTGAAAATCAAAGTCAAATCTGACATGAATAGGTGCATCTGTATAGAAGGCGGAACTTTGAACTTTCCAAAAGCTTCGCAGTAAATTATTTCTCACTAAAAAATTTCCATATTTAAAATGTATCCCCATTCTTAAGTATTATTAAATATTATTTGAAATTTATATACCTTACACCACTTGCGGTATAAGAATAAGTTAAATTTCTTTGGATATTGGGTGCAACACACAGCAGGATCTTTTTTCGATTCAGAATCAAATGTTTCTGAACTAATGTTTCTAAACTTGTCT
Organism: Glossina fuscipes; assembly: GCF_014805625.2. Lineage (NCBI taxonomy): Eukaryota > Metazoa > Arthropoda > Insecta > Diptera > Glossinidae > Glossina > Glossina fuscipes. The sequence goes on along the minus strand of NW_023998490.1, from coordinate 2,088,888 downwards.
GTCCGCCTGTCTGTCTTGTTTTCTCGTGTTCAATCTATCGGCTGCAATTTTTGAGATATCTTGATGATATTTAGTACGCTGACCTATTTTGACCTAAGGACGAAGCTTCAACAAAATCACATTATTAGTTTAGCAATGTGGCCAGATTTCTCCTGAGCATATTCAAAGAACTAACAAAGGATTTCAAGCCATTTCCCGTACGAAGCCTTATTTTGAAAGATCGTGAAGTAGGGCATTTTACAGTGGCCATTATAGTATTTTTATTTTTCATATATGCGTTTCGTGTATCTAAAATTTTCATAGAAAAAATGAAACTAAAGCTAACAACGAAAAACAAACGTTAACTAACAATTGTAAATATTTAAACGGAACATTTCTTCTTCTTATGCTATTCAGCAAATTAACAACCGAAAATTCGCCGGTAAGTGTAAAAACTGAACATTTATTATTTATACATCATACAACTGGATTAAAGTATACTAAATTCGTTACTCCACTTGCACATTCAACGTAAATAAACTACGAATTGCATTTAAGTTTAGCATCCTTTTAAAAGAAAGAAGAATCCTTCTACCACGCAACCAAGAATGCAAACGAATTTTGTCCTTGTAAAATGCTAGTACTTTTACAAAAACCACTTAAAGCTGGGGCACAAAAAAAAAGCTGGGCACAAAATTCGGAATTGGTTAAGCCATATCTGTCCGTTTGTGCGTTTGAGTGATGCGTGTTTCTAGCACTCCCCGGGTCGCAAATATGAAAGTCTCGACTTCGAAATTGGAAGAAACATTGAAAGTTTTTGCGCGCAGATTGGTATTGAAAACGTACCAAATTTGTTGGGGCTCACAAGCTGAACGCACCTACGTTTTCCGAATAAAAAATTGTGAGTTTTTGCTTATTACTCACAAATTATAAAAGACACATTGTTGAAACTATCCACATTTACTTTACGAAAAACTCTACTATCTACGGTCTAAAAGGGCAAAAAGGGCCTTGCCAGCTCACAGAACTTTTTCAATTTTTTGAAATTTTATGCTTGTTAATCATAAGGTAAAGATAAAAAGATATATTACATCCCCAAAAACGTGTCTATTCTAAAATAAATATGGTGGACACCACGACCTGGTGGGTTAATTTTTTCTTAACCAAACCGTCCGTATGGGTATCAAAAAAGAGAGTTTGGAGAGTATTTTAAATTAATTTTGGTCGACAGCACGTCGTGGTAAATTTTACCCCCAGGACTCATGAGTCATAATCTTTTTCGACGTAATCTAAGCACTCTCTTAGCAGGCAATGTCTTATCGGCCGTTTGTTTCAATCAAAACTGGTCTCTTTTTTCTCATCAAACAGTAACCTTGACACCTATTTTGCAGTATTTTAGTTTGGTATAGACGTTCACTAGCAGCATTATGTACAAGTACATAAATGATATCGTTTGCTTGTGTCAATCTGAGTAGCAAAAGTTATGCTGTATTGTGTCTACTCGTCTTATTAACTTTTGTGGTGGTTACAACAAGCATAGCTGCGCATAGGACAGAATCCCTGTTTTGATGGTGCAAATAAAAGGATGAGTGAGTAAGACAGAAAAGCACTGTTTACATCAACGCTTCATTCCCCTCCCTCTTTCTTTATGCTTTATATAATAAAACAAACACTGTTTCTTGAAGACTTCACTTAGGTAGAGCATGACCAAGATTTTTCTTCTATCTATGTTAATCAAACTTATTGGTCTCTGCAATAACATATGTAATGTAGACGATGTAAATATTTTTTCTGTAAACTTTCCGTTGATATTTAAAGGAAACCAAAAAAACAAACAAAATAAATAAAGTTACATTCGATCCCTTAAAGACTCCCCAATAGCTGTGTGCGATAGACGAATATTTTATTTCACCGCGAAAATTATGGAAAATGATTTGAATTGGATAGAATATATTTCTAGCACATAACACACAACAAATTATTTTGAAAAATCTTTTCGTGAAGGGGTGGTAGGGTGGTATTTTATCGTGGACCACGGCTCACTGTAGACTTTTTACTTGTTTTTATTAAAGTGATTTAGAAATTAAGCCGTAGCGATGCAACATTTCTAGTTGGTGAAGAATTCAAGCTCAACGCATCCCTCTTCAAGGCCGATTACGAACATTGAATCAGATATGACAGCTGCGAAAAGATTTTCAAAACTTTTAATTCACAGATGCGAAACATGCTAAACAAAGGAAGAAATAGTTGTTATATATAAATTTTTAAAAACATTTGTTGAGAGAAGGATTTTAAACTAAAGTCCAATAGTGGTAGTAGTGGTTTTCAGATAATTATACAATCAGCAGTGGTGATCACCGATATTTACGGAAGCTTTTTTTCAAAGAAATGAGAAAGAATTTCATACTAGATTTAGCCGCAACAACAGATGTTTCATATTCATTGATGATTAAATAGAGGCTCTCAGAAAAATTCCTACATTCAAGATATCAGATTTTAAATACAACCTTCTTGAAATGAAAAGTTGCAAGTTATACAAAAATTCAAAACTTCAGTAATATATATATATATAACACATATCTTATTTATTGGTCTGTTTTCTTCACAGTATTTGTAAGCCCGCTACATAAACAAAACCTGATAAAAAAAGCGGTCATTGATTATGATAATGTGGGCCAAAATGATTGAATAATTGCAAGGTAACGGATAAAGAAATACTATAAAGTAACACTTCTCCAACTCGTCGATTGTTTATATGCTTGAACTGCCACAAGTTATACAAAAAAAGTAAAGTTCAATATTTCCCATCTATAAATTTTATTATTTTCCAGTGAATTTAAAATTTTCAATAGCCACGCCTTTTTAATACTGAATTAATAACAAGTACGAATATTTATATTCGGTCGCGACCGAAATTTTTTTATCTATCGCTGAAATTGACTGGCTCGAACCAATCCAACTAAACAATTTTGCATATCAATCCCAATCCCTATTTTCTAAAAACTATCATATAAACAAATCTTCAATTTTTGATAATTCTTGAGAAAATCCATAAAATGAAAGTAATGCGCTAGGTAATGGACAACTGACAAGTTTTTATATGGCACAAAAATTAAATATTTAAAAATTTATTACAAAATTTCGACCGCGATAATAGTTTGTCATAATAAATGACTGCAATTAGATCTCTGACTCCATCCATACAAGAATTCTGAGGAAAAGTGATTCCCGATATAGCAACAACATGTGATTTTTAATTTCCTATATCTTGGAGAAATAATCATTTTCAGTTAACGGCAAATTTTTATACGCTTATTCTCAGATGTAGGCAATTTTTATACCTTCACAATTCAAACGTTCTTAAGAAATATGGACGGCTTATGGCAATAACTAAATAGTACTTCATAATGAAAAAAATTGCAAAATAATGCTTTGATGCAAAATCTACTAATGGCTCTCTCTCACGAAAGGTAAACCTTAAAAATGATCTAACTTTTGTTACTTTATAATCAAAATAGATGAAGTATTTTATGAATTACTCTAACGAATTTATGAATAGCCAGATGTATGTTTATTTAAAGTCAGCTCTATAATCCTACAGTAGGCAAGAAATTCCGGACTAACTGTTGTTCAAATCATATCTCAAAAACAGTAAGAAAATCAAAAATTAAAATAGACCAAAAATGTAGAAGAATTAAATTCTCTGTTTTCAAAACAAAAGTTATTGTCGAAAGGCCATGTGGGCTTTGTAGGCGTGTCTTTGGAAAAGTTTAAGTCCCTGACGGACTCTTTCGCAAGTTTGTAGGCGATATCTTCATTTTTGCTAACGGGAGAATCTTTGCCACAATTACTATACAGCTGCGCACATAGACAGATGGGCAGACGAGCAGACGTGTATGTTTAGTTGCATTCCGAATTCGAAACTGACCAAGATTTTCTGTGCTTTATGGGAAAGGCGAGCGTAGTAAAATCGATTATACGCTGCATACGCTAGTTACCCTGATTTTTGTATTTAATGTAGCAACCTACCTTGAGTTTGTATGCTACACCGTTGAAGAAATGCAAATCACTTGCACTAATTATAATAGTCATGGTTCATACTTTAAACCGGACGTCTGGTAGTCTTAAAGATTAAAATAACGAAAAAAAACTTTCTTCTACGCTAAATGATTTCAAACACCAAATGCGACAATGCTGTTTAATTATAAATGCAGTCACTAACTATATGGTTTGATGATTATTTATAACAGCTGGCCTTCTAAAAAAGAAGCCAAAGAGTAAGAAAAAAAGTTATCTTAATGTTTGTTTAAATAAATGTATTGTTTTTTTATTTACTTTTATTTTTATTATTTAAAGAAACCAGTTATCCCTCTCTTTTTTTCCTTCCCTTGTTATAAGCTCTCTCAATATTAAAAAAGTAAATAAATAACAAACTTTAATAGAAATATTACAACCACATCCCTAAAAGTGAGAGCCATATGTAAATCAATGTCAGAGAATTTTTTTGCTATGAAAATAAATTTCCTAAAAAATGTTTAGTCACGCGGTCCTCTTATATAGTTTTTTGTTTGACAAGCTTTTTTTAACATAATAATACACTTGCTTGTTTTTTCTTTTTCTAAAAGGTTAATAAAATTTACCACATGATTTTGCTTTAGGATTTGCCCCAGTTAGAGTGTTTCCTCATTTTAATTCTTCCGCCTTTAACAAATGACGAAATCTGACAAAAAAACTTTATTCAGTCTCATATTAATATTTCTTTGCTTTTACTAGTGTACGTGATGGTTGTTTTTTTTTTTAATTTCTATTTTCAGCTATTCTTTTTTGAAATGACTGAACACCTAGTATTGTCTACTATGCAACAACAACAACTACAACTACGTAACTAAATGCCATTGACTTGTTTGGTAGTGTCTTGAAAGCAGCACAAGAAGAAGACGCTTATATGATGTATAATTTGGATTCCGGAATTTGTTTTTCTTTTGTTCACACAATCATCGCAATTTTTATGACAACACAATGTTGTGGCGAATACAACATAAAGACTTAGAGAGGCAAAATGGAGAAATTGAATTCTTTTTCTGCTTTTCTTCTTGTAATTGAATAATAACACAAATGATGTTAGCTTAGCCCATATTATAAATGGATGATGCGTTCACATTCTTATTTACTCACTTTTCTTCTTTTTGTCGATTCACTTATTTTTGAGCACACCTTTGATTATCCTAATATATTACGGTCAGATTTTTTATATACATTTAGTTACTTAATTAATAACTTTTTTTTTGTTGTTGTTCAATGCTTTGGGCCAAAAGCAGCACAACACCATTTATTCTAGCTGACTTGCTTATTTTGCACTTTATAAGTCGTTGTCATATTTGTTATTATATTGCTTTTGAATTTGCACGCACCTGTCCTCCAGAGCAAAAAGTTTGTACAATTTTTTTCAAATTTGCAATTAGCGCATTTAACTAAATGAATAATGCCATCGCTTCCAATTTTTGATTACGAGATCTACTATATTTTAACTTTAATTTAAAGTTAAAAAAAACGATATCTCAACCTTTCTTGAAATTCACACACACACTAAAAAAAAATAGAAAATTTTTGGATTTATATTCGGTGTAAGCAATTGCGGTGATTCTCTTTTATTTGTGCCTCACTTTTTGAGAGTTTTGAGAAATTTTACTATAAGACTTTAAATGAAAGCTTTATTCAAAGCTTTGTTGCTTTGGATTTTAATGTTGCCAGATAAAAATTTTTAGTTTATGAACGTTTTATTAAATATTTTAGAGCAGTTTTCGACGTTTATATTTGCATAAAATTTTCGTCGTCTCTTTGCAGTAATTATATAGGCACAACTGCTTATTTCACTATGGAGATCTTTGCAAAATTTATGAAAATAAAGAAGATGGCAACGTCGTTTTCGCAGTGGTGCTGTAAGAAAGGAACAAATTGGGGCCTTTTGGCGAAGGCTTTGCAAATTAGCAGAGAGTTTTACGCTGGTACTGCAAATTACCATAGAGTTTTACGTTGGTTCTGCAAATAGCAGAGAATTTAGCTACTGCTTTGTTTAATTTGATAATAAAAAAAATATATGGCGGTTTACTTTTCGGCGAACTTGTAAAATTAAATAAGTTTAGTTTGCGTATTTTCCAAAACACTAAATATCTAATATTTTTAGATAAAAGGTTTAACTCATTCTATATGTAGGCCTAGGCTGCGTGGGCGATTCATCGCTACGCCTTGCTAAATATAATCTATTTATTCAATTTATAAACAACTATTTGGTTGCGTCCCATTTTACGCTGAATTTATAAACATAACTATTTGGTTGCGACTCGTTTCACACTTAATTTATAAACATAACCATTTGGTTGCGTCCCGTTTCTGGCTACGTGAATTATGATAGAGCTGCTCATTTAGTGCGGAATGCTAGTTCTCCAGCTCCCAGATTCCTTCATCTTTATGCCACTTATATGGCTGACGGGTGGATTCGACCACGGATCAATCGAATCTAAATGACTCAGGTCACTTTAAAGGCCTGGGTGAGATTTTGGTTACTTTGCGGGCAGAGCATTCGAAAAATAAATTAGACGGTTACGGCATGTATTTATATGGTGTTGTGATAGAAGAGCAAAAGCGACCTAGTCAAGGAAAAAGAATCGGAAATAATCAGGAAACCACGATTCTTTTACACATATAGAAGAAAATCTTCGAACGACTGGTGAGATTAAAAAAGAAAATATATATATACATAATTGTTCCTATAAAAGCGTTTTTATATGGCACAAAAATTAAATATTTAAAAGTTTATCACGACATTTCGACCGCGATAATAATTTGTCATAATAATTGACTGTACTTGGTTCTCTGACTCTATCCATATAAGAATTCTGAGGAAAAGTGAGTCCCGATATAGCAACAACATGTGATTTTTAATTTCTTATATCTTGGAGGAATAATAAATATGTTTACCAAGAAAATACATTTTTCTAAATTGAAACCACGTCAGGTAACGATTTACTTCCCTCTACCATAAAGTGTTCCACGAAAACTACGTTTTCATATAGAAAAAAGATATAAATTTCGAGTATTTTATCAGAAAATGAAATACCGAAATGACGTAGGGTATTCAATTACAGCACCCTTTTTACAGTGCGTTATTTTGTTATTGTATACTTTTGCACCAAATTAATATACAAAACGGCGTGTAAGAAGAGGAACCCGTGTAATTTGCAAAAGAAAATTTGTATAGATATGCTAATTATCGACATTCAATGTTATTTAAATTCAAACGTTTCTCCATTCTAAACAAAGAGAGTTGCTCTTTAATAATATTTCTCAAGTGACTGAAGATAGCGATGGACTGGACGAGTTCTTTTCAAAGAGTTTGCCGTCAGATTTAAGCCATGAAAAGGGGTTGCGGAAATGTTAAGTAAAATCTGTAAAGATATGCCAACATGAACTTAAATAAATTTTTAGAATTCGCAAGTTTTTAGACATTTTGCATCGAACATACATATATCGGACGCAACTCACGGATATCCACGTTCTACAAAATAAAAACCCACTAACATAGCAATTTATAAATTAGTAAATATTATATATTTGATTAAATATTTTAGTAAAATATTTTCAAAATATATTTTTGTAATCAAAGGTTTTTAAAGTAGAATTTTGAACATAAAATGCTTATCAACGGCGTGCCACTTGCAATCGCGAATTAACCTTACGCGTTACGCGAAATGCCTTCTTCAAATTTAGTACTAAACAATACATTGGCATCCTTTAATGAAACGATAATGAATTGGGAGGAAGTGAAGTGAGTCTTAAGCATGTTACTAATACTTTGTGTGTGTGACATGTCTAAGGCAGCATCGACTTCGTCCAGAATGTATAAGGGAGCAGGAGAAAACTTCAAAATTGCTAATACTAACGAAAGATCTACTAAAGAATGTTCACCGCCCGACAACTTCCCAAGCGATTCCTTCTATATGCCATTAAAACCAACTTTAATCTCCAGGCCCACTAAAAAGACATCGTCTACAATATCTTTTATTTAGAAATTAATGTATTTTAATGATTTTCTTCCGTTTATATAGAAGTCCTTTTTTTTATTTAACTTTTTTTTAACCTTAGAACTAGCACGTGGGTCGATATGACCTTTTTGAGTTTTTGAGCTTGAAAAAAGTGGTCGCATTCTATTAAACCCTCTTTCACAACGTCACCCTCATTTAATTTACAGCCGCTTGGGAGTATGTCGAATGTGAAATACGCATTTTTGTTGAGAACACCCAAATCCGAGAAGATCCGATCAACTTAAAATTAGGACTGGGTCCACACCGATTTGGTCTAAAATTTCGCCTTGTGGACCAAACCGTCATCACGTTGGACATTACAACAAATACTAACTCTATCGCCTTCCTTGGGAACAAAGTGAATCTCTACGGAATCGAAACGAGCATTCATTGTCTTGTACTCGATATTTGTCGATAATGTACGATTGGAGCAATCCGTTATCAATGCACTTTAAATATAATAGGTTTGTTTGTTACGCTTATTAAACGAAGTCAATATTCAAATATTATGTCGACTTCATTGATCGTGCGCATAAGGGTTTTAACTTGCTTTTAAAAATTCTTCATACATCCTCAGATGATAGAGATTTAAACTGCGCAAAGCCCTCTTATCAGACTTGAGTTACAATTTTCTAATTGGAGGAATCGATAAAACTAAAATGCCCTCAAAAAAAGAAGAGTGCTAATGAAATGAATTACGGGAAAATTCCCAACTAGAAGTTTTTTATTATTGCATGTTAAAAGAATACCTACGAAAAATTTACGGTTACGAAAGAAACGTTTTGGGTAGGGCGCCAATCTCATTAATTCAAAGCAAACACTTCAAAGCTTACTTAATTTTTTCCTTTTTTGACTCCATTCCGGTATTTTTACACACTTCAGTCACTCGAGTCGTAAGTCTGGTGCTATATTACCGTCACTAAAATTTTCTTTCAATAGATCTTTTCTCTTTTCTCTCCATTAAATAATTGAACAAATTGCTAAGGTCGTCTCACTCATAATCTTTACAAAACGTCGATCTTGCTCATTCCAGGAAATACACTTTAAGAGTTCTTATTTTATAGCAGGAAGGTCGAGGAATCGGCGCTACAGCATCTAAATTTTCTAATTTGGTATATCATTTGGAATTACCAAAGATGAGAGGAATAATCACAGCTTTACAGTTTAACAGCGATATTGCAAAAAATTTACCATAAACCACTCGAAGATCGTCATTGTAAGTTGTAGTTTCATTGTAAAAACAAGTAAGAATATTACATTTCGGCAAGGTCAACTATTAGATACCCTGCACTATTTCGCCGAATAGTTACTCACTCGCTTTGCTAATAAAGCACAAAAAAGTTACATATTACTTTCCTACAAAAGCATACTGTTCATGAAACCCCCTTGGAGGAATCCTTATATGCGATGCTATCCGAGATATTGACCTACGTCGCCCAAATTCGGTAAGATTGAACTACTTTTCACCATGAAATATTAAAAATTATATCTTTTTACTGTATAAAAATTCAGCTTTAGTGGAAGCGATTATATGAGAGAAGGTTGAGGCGAACCAAATTTTTCATCGCAATTTAGAATGTCTAAATACTACTACAAAGCAAGCTTTATCGAGAAATTTTGACAATTGCCATTTTTTCCCATACGGCCTTTCAAAATATGGCCTCATGAGGTAAATCGTCGAAAAATCGGACCTATCCAAACCATAATCCATATTCAAAAGCAAGCCAATAATCATAAAGCACTAGTGAAATTATTTTTAAACCTTTAGACCGATTCTATTTTATAAATAAGTGGGATAAGTTTAATACACTTTAATACACTTTCTATATGGATATTTTCTGAATTAAAAGCGATAAGGAATTTTTATTTATATAAATTTTTATACTATTTGCATATATCTTGAAAAGTTTTCAGTGCCGTTCATTGTTTTAATTTTTCTTTGTCAATCTTCGCTTGCAAAATGAAATAGGCGGCTCTTGGCTAAAAAACCGTTAATTCGCCATTTCTTTTAAGCCAAAAGAAAATAAGAAGAATAAGAATATGAGGAGAATGTGCACAGAGTTGCTTGTAATAAAAAAGAAAAATAGACAAAAAGTGGCGACGCATTCGTCATGAGCTCTGTCAAAAAGACAAAGCAGTAGCGGAATAATCTGTTAAAATCCGGCCTGTCACACTTCTTCAATCCATTTTAAGTTCCATTTACACGCTACACAGATTGAGTTTTGTAGATTTAGAAATGATAAGCAGTCAAGTTATGAAATGGAATGTAGCCTGAGCATGCAGTGATGTTTTTTGAGTGAAATGAGACCCGCAATGTTTGCATTTAACAGAATTGAATCCCTTTTGTCGATTACGTTGGGCAATTAACATTTAAGTTGTTAAGTTGGGCATTTAACCATTTATTTATTATAAGCGACTCTGTGCTTTGCCTTTCAACAGGAAAATTAATCATTTATTTATGGCGCCGACCTGCTTATATACTTAATGTTTCTTTCTCCGTTATAAAATTAATTTAATGTACAAAGCAGTTGTAGGAACTGAATAATTGCGAAAAAATGAAAGAAGAGAAACTCAAAAATATTAATCGAGTGAAAAATTGTGAAAAATTAAAAATATTTCAAATAAAAAGAGCGTTTGTATATAAAATCATTATTTTAGATCTATAGTTGGTTATAAAAAACCATTTAAAACAGGCATTATTTTTTGATTAATTAAATGATGGAGACGAGTGAAAAAAATAACAATATCTTTTATATATATTTTTATATATATTAATAAAGTATTTAACATGCCGAAAACTGCATAAATTGCGTCAAAAAAGTGGAGGTTACAGTTATTACAAACATTCATTATATATTGTTTTTGAAAAATTTGAGTTTAAAATTAAACGCTCATACTATACATTTTTTTTTATAACAAGAAGCAAATGATAAATTAAATTCATATATGTATTCATATATATATATATATATTCTTAAATCTTAGCATAGAAACGGAGGCTATTGGAAAACAAAATTTTATTTTTTCAGTTTTCAAGAACGCTTGGAAATTATACATCAATCAAATCGTTATTAGGATAATTTTGTTGTTCTCCATTGCTAACGTTTTTATTTATATTATTTGGGTATCGAACGATATGTTAATAACGAAGGCGTCAAGGAAGAAGAATCGGAAACAATCAGGAAACCATTAAAAGAAAGGAAACCTTTAAAAAGAATAACAATTTCTTTTATATATATATATTTTTTTTTACATGTACTAACAAAGTATTTTAAATGTATAATAAAGATATTATATGAATAAAGCTATTTATTTCATTTATATTTAAATATAAATTATATGAATTAATATATAGCAACAGGAAAGGCCAGTTTGGTTTTCCCAATGACAAATGTTAGACGATGGGTTATATAAAGTAGTATTTATTTCTTTGAACTAGTCCAAGTACGTTTTAAGCCCGATAGCCGCCCCCTCTTTGGTCGGTTTGCCATTGATACTGGGTCGTTATCTTTTTCCATTTCCTGAACTGGCAATTTCCTATTGACGCCTGGTGTACTTGTCTCCACAGCATTTTTAACAAACTCTCCTAATTCTGGTGTCGGTTTGTCGTGAGTTTCTATTTGGGTCTCACAGAGTTGGGGTGGCCTATAATTAAATTTTGGGTTTGATGACAACAAATGCTTTTTACGAAATTTTGGGACATTTAAAGTCGAATGCCCGGTTTGTTTGGATTCATCATTTGTGTCATCGGCTTGTTGGCATAAAAATTGCTTTGAATTATTTTGAGGAAGAACCTATTTTCCCATCTCTTCACTTCCTTCATTGTTTTCAACTTTTATATTAGACTTTTTCTCAGTTGCTGATAATTTACTGCTACAGCTGGAGTAATCTCTTTCTCCTTTTTCTTTCCTGCTTGTTAAAGATGTTTTTAAGATTTTTTTTTTAGGCATCATCTTTTGCTTTTTGGAAATAACTTTATTTTTTATAGATAATAAACTATCCTCAAAATCATCATTGCTTTGATGAAATTCATTTAGCAAGGCTTCCATACGTTTTTTCCCTTTCTCGGATATTAGCACATTCTTGCCATTCGCTGTTTGAAAACTCGCAGAAACAAGCGAACTTTCAGGATTATTCACCTTGCTCACTTCATCTCGACTCACTTTACTTTTCACTTCTTCCCATTCGTTTTCAATAAAAATTTCATTCAGGCCAACTGTGTTTTTACCTACTCCCAACTCAGGCCGTTCTCCGCTAGCTTTTTGAAGTCCTAATGCAACATTAGTTTCTCTCAGCACCAAGCTCTTGGAGTACCCACTAATATTGTGTCTGTGTTTACCTTTAAATCATTTATTTATTTATTTATTTATTTATTTATTCTACTTAAACTAGAAACTCAACTAAACAAATAACAGTCGAGTTCAATTGGCTCTTAATGCAAATCTTATATTAATTAATAATAAAATTTAGTATAAGTATAATAAAGCCAATCAAAGTAATAATAAAATGATAAGCATGATAAAATGTAAGGAATATCAATGCCCTACCCTGGGTTATCTGCTCATTTACTGGGAACTTAGACGTATGGGGAAAATTGTTGTTCATCTACTATCTCAGTTTCACACTGATTAGATGGCGCCAAAGCTGAAAAATTTTAAATTAACTTAAATTAACTTAAATGTTGTGTCTTCACAAATTTTAAAAACAACTTACTTTGATTTACGTTGTAAGTGTCCTTTTTCTCGATATCGTCAGAACCTCGATCTAAAGCTTTTCCTAAAAAGAATGTACAAAGTTAGGGTTGTTAAAAAAAGCCTATAAAGAGTCACTTACTTTCTGGCGTAGGATCGTATAAAAGAGCCAATTTTGCCTTTTCTCTAAATTCACGGCTGTAGTTTTTCTTAGGTTTACCCCGTAAAATAAATAAAGGGGACCGTTCCAAATTCTTTAACTTTCTCTCGGGTGATACTGTTAAAAGGCGATGTAGAAAAGTCCTCAAATATTATATCCACAATTGTTTTCTTTTTTGTTGTCATTATGATCTCCTTCTTCTGATGCGTTTATGTTTTTTACTTCTTTCATCGAATCTTCCGTTTTATCACAACATTCGATTAACTCTTCATCAGCGATATGAAATTCACTTTCAGCAGACTGTGATAGTAATTCATGACTGCTGTAAATTTATGAGATGCTGTTAAATTGTCAAAATTGCTTATTGTCGTCTGCACATAAGGCCGAGAATCCACTAAGGACATTATTTCATCTTCGTATCGACCCATACTTTTTTCTAAAGCGATATCTTTTTGAATTACCAATGTTTTCATTCAACTTTGGGGATTCTACTTTCTCAGCCCTTTTTCAAATTCAATATTTTGATTTTTAATTCTTCTTGTTCTTCTTCTTCTATATATATTGTTGTTGCCGTTGCTTATCGTCAAGATGAACTATCACAAGAGATGCAAATCAAAGTAGTAAAAAACAATAACAAAATAGTATTATTATTACTATTATTATATTATTATTATTATTATTATTATTAATTTCGCCAGAGAAATAATTATATTATTATTATTATTATTAATTTCGCCAGAGAAATAATTAATTGCAAGCAACTCTGTGCACATTCTTATTCTTTTTGTTTAATTGTATAACATTAAACAAAGGCAACATCGAGAAGAGAGGATTTTATAATAATATAAATAAAGAAAGACAATAAAATAATGTAGTACCGTCTTTGCACACCTTGTGCTGCTGCTAGAAAAGCCATTAATGCACCAGGCGACATGTTCTCAGTGGACATAAGATGCCCACCCAGATAGCACCAAACCATTCAAATGGAAATTTGTTAAGCCTTGGAAGATTGTTTCGACTATTGTTCTGATACAAGGAATATGGCTAGCGTAATTATTGTTGTCAAACATTGCTAAAGAACGTCAGTGCAAAGAATATGAGACCGAAATACAAGAGTTGAGCGGAAAAATCAAAAATTCTGTGGACCAACAACAAGATGGAGAAGAAATTAAACTACCATCTCTGAAAAAAGGAGAAATTGCGCGAAGGAAATCAGAACTTGACTCTACCAAAAGAAACAGAAGCTTTAAAAGTTTCAAACCTTAAATTACGGGATTTGGGTATCAATAATGAGCAATTGCGGAATGCATATGCGTGAGACTAAATAAAAGGAATAGGGTTGCAGCCCCACTTGTGAGACTTATTAGGCAAATATTGCTTATAGCGCGCGTTATCTTTTTCAGGGGGTACGAGTAGTCCCTTGTTAAAAATAAACCTTTTTGTGTACGCATTGGCTGGTCTTTTTATTGTAATTTGACCAACACAAATATAATTTATTCTGCGAAGTGCTCCAAAATGGAAAAAGAGTCTCGATATCAAAGGAACTAAAATCCATCAGGGGATATCGCTTCGATTTTTAGATAAAACATTAAGCCAGTATACCAAATTTCATTAAAATACCTCAAAAATCGGAGCCAGTAGGTTGAACATACAAAAACAAGACGAACAGACGGACAGACAATCTTAGCGCAAATTCAAACACCTCCGATTCTGAATCGAATTGGTACAGTAAAAGATGCAGATAGACAGACAAGCTTCGATCGGTGTAGCAGAAACTTGGCCTGTCTTAATCCGTTCTGCGTGCGCACAAACTTAGTATGGCCTGTAACACAACAAGTGGTACAGGGTATGAAAAGCTGATGATTTTCGCTCTTTTTGTCATTTTGGGCTTTGCAATGGAATTTTAAATTAATCCGATTCCCTTCGTTGCTTTTTCGATCTTAAAATTTTTGTTAGTTGAAGCAACAACAAGCGTTCATCAACTATTTTAAATCATTTGTGAATGTTTTTGAATAGAAACTGTGAACATCAACTCGAATTTGAACATCCTTGAATAAACTGATATTCTTAGTTTCGCAACGAAAGATGCTAGATTTCTTTTCTGTAGCCCGGGACTTAAACAATTTATTTTATGTAAATGTTTATAATCGGTTTTTGGTCTTGACCAATCTTGACTTTGAAAGCATCTTTTGTATTTATTTTCCTTTTTATTCTATTGTTTACGTAAGCCGTATGTGCGCTCATTAAGTAATAAACTGTGTCGTGGATGTATTCCTGTTCGTGTGTTTTGTTTGTGTATGCGTGTATGTGATGAATGTATTTAGGGTGTTTGTGAATCTCTAAATATGTACATAATTTTATGTAAGGTGCTGTTAATTAATCTGAATACGAATGCTAACGCTGCCGAGTATATACATATCGTTATTGCTACGCCTTCATTGTTGTCGTCATCATCATCATCATCACCACCATCGTTTCTTTCATCGTGCTATTGCTATTCAAGGCTAATGCTATTTTGGCCCTGTGATGGACATCATCGTGTCATCGCTTCCTACGACTAAATCATTTCAAGCATATTTCATCTATCCACCTTTTTAATAGGCACGAACGTTGTTATTTTTCCTTTTATTGTCCTATTTTTAGACACGACCATTGTTTGCGTAAGGGTGTGGATTGTGATCGCCTCCCCCAACCATTTGTCGCAACATTTGTGTATCTTGACAAGCCCGTTGTTGCTGCGCTCCTTGTGATTGTTGTTGTTGTTGCTGCTGCTGAGAATCCTCTTTATTACGTCCCGTCGACGTATTGTTACCACGCTGTATGGTACGGTCTTCATAACGGGTTCGACCTTGTGAAGCCATAGGCCGGTTTAAAGTACTATTCGAGTTATTCGGTGAATGTGCTGAAGCACTGTGAGAATCGATGAATTTGGTAACGAAATCCTGTTCTTTCCAACCATGCTTTTTGTACACATCACGTAGTTCATGATGTTGCCACATTGTAAACAAGACCTGACTAGCAAACTTATTCACACAGTTTGTATATTTTTGGCGTTGACTGGTTATATTCATAAGGCGTTCTACACCGCCGGCATCTAAGAGCGAACGCGAGAATTCCGCATTTTTCTTGATCACCTCATTAATGGTAGCCAATACGGCGGTTATAGTGTCGTCCGATGTATTTTGATCATGTTGTGGATTGCCCGACGGCAATTTTTGCACCAAATCACGCATAGCATATTTGCCAATGAGTTCCTTATTACGCTGATCTATAGCTAAATTTCTTAAAGCGGTGGCAACAGCACACACAACTCGATCCACTTCCATTCTTAACAATTCCACTAAAATTGGCAGACCTTTTTCCTTACGTACTGCAGCTCTAATATCTATGCTTGGCTGCCAATAGCAGGCTGATAAGTTTTGTATAGCACCGGCGGCCGCCTCTAATGTTTCGGGATTGGAACAGCTCTGTAATAGAGCCAAATAGTATTGCACAACTTCCGGTTGCCATAAGTGTTCATAGCCTTTCAGGGGACCTCTATTGACGGTCACATCGGCAGTATTTTTGGCCGCACCAGCATGTCCCACAGTAGCAAGAGCACTTTCGTTTTGTTCACTTTGAGCTTGAGCCTTTTTCTTTTTACTAGTGCCGAAACAACCAAGGTTCTCTCCTAGAAATTCGAAAAAGCTGTAATTAGATGACCATTTGAGAAAGAACATAAATTTAAATGTACCTTTGCTGGAGGATAAAGCCCGCGTGGGTACCGCGTTCGGTTGCTTATCGTAGTTGGGATCCTCAACTTCCTGGCAGCGATATGAAAGATTACGCAATATACAAACACAGTTTTCGACAGTCTTGTTGCTGATGTTATTCTTCTCAATCGCTTGTCTTACAACATACAACAGGCACTCGACTAAATGGTCATAATTACGCAGTTGAGTGCGTGCATATTCGCCGGCCGAGCTGACGTTACGCAAAACGCCGGAAGCATTGCGAAATACGGTGGAAAAACATGTATCACCGGGACAAACGGGGTCCCAGCCGGAATGTGGATGAATAATATTACTAACAATGGCAGCCAAACATTCATCAATGATATAACGTTTGATATCCTCACATGAAGACATATTCCATAAGACACCCGTCACTAATTCCCTGACTTCAGATTCTTGAGTGCGGCACAATAAATTAACAAGAGCGGCCAGGCCACCGGCGTTTTTAATTTCACGTTTGTTTTCATCATTTTGACGACCATAAGATAAATTACGCAAGGCTCCGCACGCATTTCTGCAAAATATCAGTTAAATAATTTTATTGCAATGAAATCTTAAAAATCATTTTAAACTTACTTGTAAATCTCTGGCGCTTCATAGGAGAGCAACCTTATTAGTGGCGGTATACCTCCTAGAATACGAGTTCGTTGTTTTATGGGATCGTCCATGTAACATAAATGCTGTAGATAGGCAGCCGCGTTCGCCTTAATGGCATTATTCGGATTATTTAAAAAGCTGATGACTTCCGATAAATTTGGGTCACGCCATCGCATAGTCGAGCATATATCGCTACAAGAACCATCAACTAATTCATCTTTGCCTCCATTACGCATATGTTGTGAAACGACACCAAATGAACTGATGGTTAGCTGCGACATTTTATTTTGAAAATCATGAGGATCTTCAAAGGCCTGCGGAGCAAGGCCCATGGCACTAGCGGCTTCAGCACCATTACGATTATCATCGAACATTGACGGTCTCGCCCCGTAAGCATTTGTCTTGGCACTCACTGTCGGCATCACGTAATTAGCTTCTGATACGTAACCATAGGCCACAGGCGAGTCCTCAGCATATTGACCATCTGAAGGAAATGGCATTACTGGATTTATACCGTACTCGGACATTTCCTCATATTGTGTGGGCTGTATGTAACGTAGGGTGGGCATCATGGCTGCTTGATCGGTAGGCAGCCCCACGGGATTACTCAGCTCTTGTACAGAGCTAGTCAAATTATTTTGTGAGCCTATAATTTTCGCAGCCGAACTATGCTCAGTGCGATATGAGCACTGTGAGCCAATACGGGAAACAGCCACACCGGCTGGTGCTTTAGTCGCATACAACGGTGCATTCGGATACACTGTCGTATACTGACCGTAATCTTGCAGGGCTGTGTTCTGGCCATCGAAATCGGCTTCATCAGATATGCATACTGAAGGCTCCATACCGTGTTAATATTTAAAGTACTAAAACTTAAAAAAAAAAAGAACCGTGAATATATATATACGGCTGACGTATATGGTCGTGCTCCTAGAGCGCTTTTCTTTCCTCAACGCGGCTTGGGTTAACACAAATGCACTGCGAAAAAAATACAGCGCAAAGGAGTAAAAGATTTTAATAAAAATTTTCTGTTTTACCAAAACCTTGGTAATACGACGAAAAAGCAAAATCCCTTAGTGTAATGGTATTAGCATACGCCCGTTATACATAACTGCCGGTTTAATAATTTAATAAAACGAGTACGAGTATTTTCCTTAATTCATGTACGTTCGTGGTCTAATAACGTTTACAGATCATCAGTTTCATCTTCCGAACAGCAAATTCTCCTTTTGTTTGTAAATCATTTTTTTCTTTTAAAACTTTATGAGTTTTTCCGACAAAAATTTTATTTCGTTTTCATCTAAACTTTTCTTGCTTTTGTTCGCTCTCCTTTCTGTCTTGGGATGTATATAACAGGAGATGAACAAGACAAAAAAAAAGCGCAAGTGGAATTCAT
The DNA here is from genome assembly GCF_014805625.2 of Glossina fuscipes. Classification (NCBI taxonomy): domain Eukaryota; kingdom Metazoa; phylum Arthropoda; class Insecta; order Diptera; family Glossinidae; genus Glossina; species Glossina fuscipes. Next base: position 2,070,211 of record NW_023998490.1, on the reverse strand, counting down.
ATGTATGAAAATTGGGCGTAAAATGTCAGTTAGAAAAAAAATAATAAGAGAAGAGAAATAAGACGAAATAGAAGAAGCATCAGCAACGTAAAATTTTGCCACCCGTTACGTGCCTTAGTTTTATTTAGTGGCTTGCAAGCTGGATGCTTGGTCGCTACATTCAATATATTAATAATTGAAATGAAATGTTAAACTGAAAATACCTTCATCATGTATATGCATAGACCAGCTAAACTAACGCATATTGATGTTCAACAATGGTTAAGAAAAATATGCGTACACAAGGAATATAATTATACTTACGTAGATATGATGTGTAGCATAAATGTCGCAATCGTAAAAAAATCGAGATAAAAAATTGCTATTTGACATAGGCGTTCTTCTTTTATTTTTAATGTCTATAAGTAAGCGCGCATTTAAAGGTAAAGGAGAAAAAGCTGGAAAATTAATTTTGGAGCTAAAACAAATAGCGATCTAAATTTGTTGTTTTATAGGTTATCCAGTTCATCTTTCTGCACAGTACAAATCTGGGACAAATTTAGCAAAGCATTTTAATTAAGAAATATGTCGCACAGTCGCATAGAACAGTCTCTTTAATGAAGCAAATCAGGTGTGACTACTTAAATGAGGTGATAATAATTTTTTTTGGGAAAAGGGAAGCGGGAAGCGAATAAGAATCATGTTTACTGACTGGAAGGAATATTGAACACCTTTAGATATAGAAGCATAATTTAAAGAAAACGGGACAGGAAAACTGACGATTTTTTAATATCTGATATAGTAAGAAATTTTTAAATTTTTAAATTTAATTTTGCAAACTTGTAAAAAAAAAGGATAACTCGAGACAAAAGTGCAAAAGTTTTTGTGATAATTTATGATTTATATATTTTTTAATGTTATTACACAAAACTAAATTTTTAACTTTGCATTAAAGGAAAGGTTTAACATAGGTTTTTTAATATTGCCTCTTTTTCCAGGTACTGTATAAGCCAAGCGTTTAAGAAGCAAATTTGCTCCATTTTTGCTATTCATCTTTTCGAAATCTGCTCAATCAGCGTTCTGGGTAATTACCTGAGAGATTTTTCCTTGAAAAATCTCAAAGAAAAACTGATATCTAAATTGTAGCTTTAGCTTGGAATTCACATTTTATGTTCAATTTATTGATATCATTGATTTACCTTAATTGTTAGGAGTACTGCAACTAACGTCTAGTTCTAGCTGACATAAAACTTGATTCAGTTTAATTATACTCAATTAATAATTCCTTGCTTCAGTTTTTTTTACGCTACGGAGTGATACCATCAATAAACAAGTAAGATCCAGAGAACCTGAATAGGTTTCTTTTATACAAATTGTATGTTCCACTCTTCCTCTTTCTTGTGTATAACAAATAAATGAAAATTTGTTTGTTTTCATCTAAGTATTCCGTCGCATATTGGTCACTAAAAAACCATTTCAGTCTAGATGTTATAAGTGTCGCAGAGGAAGGATTTTTTAAGCAAAATAATAATAAATAGGGACACTCACTGAACCATTTTCTTTCTCTAAATAAATTTCCTGACTTTATCCATAGTGGTTTTTAAAAAGGAAAAATCATGAAGTTAAGGTAAAGATAGTTGAGATATTTGCCCAATTCGTTAGCCTTGACATCGATTGTTTCCATTCTTCTTGTGTTTGGGATATGCATCTAATGAAAAATTATAACCGCCGTGTAAGCCATTGCAATTGAAAAGAATCCGAAGATTTTTCAATTAAACAACAGAGTTGTTTTTTGTCAAAACGAAAATTTTCAACTTTGCCTATGTTGGTAAATTGATATAACGAAGGATTTTAAATGTTCATAGATAAGCCGCGTCTTTCTGTCAGAAACTAATGCAACCATTCACTCAAAAAAAGAAAAGTATATATATATATATATTTAATATTTGAAAAGCTTTCTCTACTACTTAATTCTTAGGGGTGTTCTTGGCGTAACAGCATTTCTGAATTATCTTTAAGAAAAGTGAAATTCTTAATTTTGAATCTATCCACTGATACAAACCAGTCAAGCCCCTACTATTTTTAATTTGGTGGGCAATATGATCAAGCAAAATATAAGAGTCTACTGCACATATGTATTATGACCGAAAAATTAACTAAATTTGTTACAGGTTCAGTATGATAATTTACGAAAAAATTAAGATATATTGTGGATATTAGTCTTCCTTGCACCCACCTTAACTCTTTGGTTCATCACTTTTGTCATTAAAAATTTGTTCAAATATGAATGAAAACGGCGAATTTCTACTGTATAGCATACCGTTCTTGAAACTTGGAGAGAATGACGATATGGATTCTAATTATGTTTTCTTGAGAGTTACCGCAGGCATGCATTCACGACTACCGCGGTATATCGAAATAATCAATAAGACAGCAGGAAAGAAGAAGTATTTCAGCCTATTCGCCATTTGTTTTGCATTTTTTCTGTTTTGTATTTAATGAAAGAAATATTATAATGAAATTTAAGAATTCATCAATTTCACTTTTCACCCACATATCATTTATACTCAAGAACTAAAAAACCCCTACTAGATATATCTGCAAATATAATTGTAATTCTGATCCGTTAATATGGTTTTGTCTTGAGAGATGTAGGGTATTGAAACTGTATCTGTATGCATCATGAATACTTATAATATTTACTGTTTGTAAATTTTACACACATTTCTTCGACGATATTGATTTTTCAAACTTTGAAATGTTGATGGTATGAAATTTTTTTACGTCCATATATACATACACGTTTAAGGGAACTTCGATATATCTACTAATATACATAAATACATATGTATACCCAATTACGGATATGGTAAAGCATAAGTATACCAACAACACCACATAACATACTTACACATAAAAACTAAGTTTTTGTTTTTCATATTTTCTTCTTTTTTTTTGTACGATTTTATACGTATGTAAGTGCATACATATTTTGTTGTTTACTGTTTAGCATTGACTCATAATTATGTAGACACAAACGAACACCAGCACACATTTAGGAATCGAATTCCTTATAACTTTAATCAAATTTAATTTAACAGGACCTCAATATAAGATTATAATCGAAATTTAGAAAAAAAAAAAAAATTTAATTATCGTTTATTTACCTGCAACTTAAATGTAATTATGTGTATGAGACTTTTTGTCTTTTCTATATTTTTATGTGATGATGTGTGTGATTGTTGTATCGTCGTTCGTCTTCTTTTCTTGCAACAGTAGTAGTAAAAAGAAAAAAAGACGTTTTCTTCTTTAACTTGTTTCCGACTTTCTCACGTATAAAACTTTTCCAACATAATTTCACTGTTATATTTCCTTTAACTGTATAAATAATAATGTACTAAATGTATTTTACATTTACTTTAACTTTACTTCTAATTTTATAAAAACACTTAAAGTGCATTTGTTTCAATTGGAATTAATTATGTTTCTCTCTCAGTCGCGAAAAAACTTTAATTGCACTTTGGTATTGCCAGTAGTGAAGAATTTTTATTAAAATCAATTCATATGGCATTTTTTAATACTTCATAAAATATTCATACCAATTTTTCTCATGCAATTCTGTTAATTTTTATATAAATATGCCTAATTTCGATATATTTTTACTTTACCAATAAAGCGGACTTCACAAATAGCAGAGACGCGGATGTAAAAATTAGTAGTAGTTAATTATTAATAAAATAGCACTATTCGATTCAATAAAGTTTTTAGAAAATTTTAAAAATGTTGCCAGCAGCAAAATAAATAATTTGAAAAAACTTTTACAACAAATACAGCGTTCTCTCAGCTTTCTTAGCATTTATTTTAAGGAATGTGCAACAAACTCTGTTTTATTTGAGTGAATTGAATTTATTTCAAATTCAAAAAATTTCAACCTTGGTTATTTTCAGACACAAGCGACTTGATTTTATTCAAATTCAAAGAAAAATTTGTTGCTTATGAGTGTTTTCATTCATTTCACATTAACATCATAAATTTATTAAAAACAACTCTGTGCTGAACATATGGTACTTGCATCAATTCACATCGGTTAAAGCCAAGTACTTGAAAAGGGAAACTGATAATAGAAGGATTTGTGATAAGAATGTCTGCCGAAATAAAGCCTGCCCAACGAAACAATATTCGCTTTAGCACCAGGAAGCCTGAATTATTAAGCAAACTAAAAGGGAGCGGTGATGATATCAATGCCGCCATATTAATACCCGGTGAAAGTGGAGTAATCAGCGTATCATACCATAAGTAAGTGATGACGTCAACATCCGTAAACTCTCTTCGCTTTCACTGTGAGCTTAATTTAATTAAATTTTCAAAAGTATTGTGCTTAATATACCGCATTTCACAGAAGTCTGAGGATATGGTTAAAACGTGATTCCCGGCAGTATTGGCCATGAATTTGTCATATAGATGTTAAGATAGGTCGATGTACATAGATACGTTTAAACCATTGACCGATATTAAAAAATCACCTGCTCGCAAACCAGCCTGGGCACAGAATCTAGCGATTCGGAGATAAGTAGCGACATTGGGGATGAACCGTACAATTACTATGGTACATGTGACCTGATCCGTCGAAAGAATCCCAAAAAGAAACCACGTGTGGATGAGCGGTAAAAAGTTTATAATAAAATATATTGTCTTTATTCATCATAATGTACATGCAGAAACAATGAAAATCCATGATTTATAGAAAAAATTTAAGAAATGTTTCGCATGTTCCGTCAAAATAACTTTAATCTGAGAAAAGCATAAAAAAAATATATTAGATGTTGATATGCGCTTCATGAAAAACTTACATTAAATCTGAAATCCTGTTTAGAATCTTGCAATTTTTCTATTAAAACTGGCAATTTTATGGGAGGTAGTGACCGTTTTGAATTGCTCCCGAAAGATGGCGTACAATTCGCAAAGCCAAAAAACAATCCTTAAGGGGGGCTTTTTAATTGATAGAGCGTCCATAGATAACCCATTTAAAACTTCAACGGCAACTCAAAGGTTTGGTTCGACAAATTTTGCCATTGACCTCTCCTTCAAACCGCATACCGATAAGAAGATGACTTAAAGAACACTGCAATTCCTCTAGGAACTGCTGATGAAAAAAAAAAGGGAATACCAAGCCGCAAAATATTGAGAATGTTCAGCTGCCACGCCCATAGCGGCCCCGTTGGGTCCGGGAATACAATTGGGACATTGATCTGCCCCCCCCCCGACATATAGAATGTTTTATCCGCTGAATTTATAACCTTACATCAAATTGTTTAAAGATATAAAAATTCGTAAAGTATTTAGAGATCTCAATTACAACCGTGCAATAATATATTTTATTTTTTTCAGACGAAGGAACATATTGTGGAAAAGTATGGAGGTGAAGAACATTGAAGAACATTTGCAAGCACCACCTAAATCGCTACTGTTGGCCCAAACCGAAGATTATATAGAGTATTCGCGTAGCGGCAAAGGAATGGAAAAACCAAAAGCTCGTAGTATATATGAGAATATTTATCTTAGTAATATCTTAGTAATATATAAACTGGGATTATCTGGGAAAAATGAAAATCTCATATTAATCTCATGTTAATTCTTTCCATATATTCATACAAGTGCTTGAAATGTAATATATAATCTTGTTTATATAAATGAATTATGCTGATTTTACATAATTCTGTCACACTTTAAACATAACACATAACAACAATATGCGATTACACTCCAAGAGAAACTCGTACAGCTAAAGCAATTTATTAATCTTTCTTATTAAGGCTTTCTAAAAAGGGTTAAAACAGAGTTATTATAAATTTTATTAATTATATATCTACATATATATATATATATATTATATATTACAATATAATTTTTTTTTAAATATTAATACGTGGTACGCATCTTTTATACATTGTTTGTATATAGATTATTATTGAAATATAATTCTTCGAATCTATTTGTCATATATGCCATCAAGAGGTACAGGCATTGGTTATGTCAAAGATACCTGTCAACTGTAAATAGGCGAAGAAAATGGCACTACGACATATATATACTGTAGTGTGATCGCATACCGTCGTATGCATCCACTTTGACGTGCGACTTATGCTAAATTTGCATAATTCTGTAACAAAAAAAAAAAAAAGTAAAACAAAAATTTTGTCGCACTTCAACTGGCTGGGTATTGCATTACGAAATGCAATACGATGCCAGGCGCCCCAATCAAAACAATTACTATTTGTTTACGTTAGCATAATTTAGTGTAATAATTCGTGTATAAATAGCCAGGCAAGAATTGAATAAAATGAATTGTTTGACAGCAATTCAATCAAGCGTATTAACTCGCTGTTTTATTAAGGCGTTAAATCCGCCTAAGCTTAAAGTTAGGGAGCGTCTCTTGCCGAGCTTCATTGGCACTGCATGAGACGGTTAGAGTTGGCGTACTGAAGCCGAGCAGCTTAGGGCTAAACTGCGGTACACTTAATATAAACTAAACGTTCATTTATAATTCACAGTACGTCAATCAATTTTTTCTACAATACTTTTTGAAGATTGCAATCGCCTCCTATCATTTGTGCGTATCAGCTTCGCATCGTAAATGTAATCTTTTCTCAGGCATATAGCTTTGAAAAATGTCCAAGTAAAATCAATTGATATTTGCTAAATTTTCAAATTTTCGTTTCACTTGGTTTTTATATACAATAAAAAAAATTTATGTAATCAGAAAATCTGATATGCCACAAGTGTCTGGGGTCCTTAGCAATCTTTTGACCGCTTACCTCTTCGCAAATGTCATCTTCCTTCAGTGTTAGATCTCGTAAGCACTCTTGCCATTCTAGTTGCTCACCGGTATATCGCACGATTCCGTATTCTGTGCGCAGCCGCAGTTAGTCTTCTTCTGCATTGTTTAGATAGCCTGTGAAGAGATCGTCGAAGGATATCTCAGCGTGGTGGAATGGTGAAAACTTTTCTTCGGCCTGGACAATTTTGTAGTCCATTTTGTCGGTGAGGTAGTAGTCATCCGTCCTGAAACCGCTTGCCCACTTAGCCACCTGTTGGTTCGTCAGTTTTTCGATTAATGCTGAAATTTCCATTGATGACCTCGTTCTTTTTTTGGCGGTGGTGTCTCATCTTATAGCGAAAGCCTTTCCGAGAGGTCCTGGCTTACGCTGTACGACACGATAATTGTGCTAAGGTGAGCCTCCGCTAACTCATCTATTAAATGAATGAAATTGGTTATAATGAACCATGTGTCCGCCGATAAGAGGTCTGGCCTTAAATGTGCCTTCAAATAATTGCCGACGTCTTTTAATTCGGATTTGAACTCCTCCCATGTGATGCTGGTTATGAAGGTCTGGTGGAAAAGGTTCGCGAACGTGGTAAGCATGGCGGTCATGTAGCAAGCGCTATGCGTGCCGAATGCAAGGACATATCCATTAATTGTCACTTGAAGTGTTGCTGGATTTATGTTATTATAGAAATGCATCGTAGGGGCAGTCGTCCACGGTGTTGACCTTGACGGCATGCAGCCTCTCCGCGCCCAGAATCTAAAGTTGGGCGTCTTCGTACTTAGTTGGATTGCCGATTGTCTGTTTAAATTTACTCACGAACGCACACAGGATGTGTAATCGTATAGTAGGACTATGATGTGTATGTTGCCGTGTGCCCGCCTTCTATTGTAGCCTCTATATCTGAATCGGCTTGCAGCATTCTTGTTATTCCAAATCCATTCTTTTGCGTATCGCAGATACGCCCACATTGGTTAGCGAACGGTGCTCTATTGACATTTTAATATCTTCAACTTATACCTAAAATCGTCTTTAACTTAAATAAAACTCTCTTAGCCGTTACTGTTTTATTTGCTTCGTCAGTTTGTCAGGTGTCACCTGATACTGTTTTTCCCATCTAAAGGTATTTTTTTAAATCCTACTAAAAACTTCGTCTGGTATATTCGCCACATAAGCCTTAGTTATGAATCATTTGTAATAAAGTATAGAATAAAATTATATTATATTATTATTATTATAATTTTAGACTAATGAAATAAATTCTTAGACTAAAAAAAAGAAAAGACATTGAGCACTAGCAACACACGCTAGCGGCTCAGAATAAAATTATAAAAGTAATAAAATATAATAAATATGTATATATAATAAATAAATAATAAGAGACGAACCTGAAAATAAATGGAATAGACCAATTATACAATGCAATGTAATGAATGTAAAATTTTATAAAAAAAGAACTCAAAAAAAGTTTTTTGGAATTTAAAATCTTTTTAAAAATTATTGAAAACCAAATATACGCTTATTCTCAAAAGGCACCATACTTTATACGCTTATTCTCTAAAGGCACAATAGATTATACAAATATATGTTCAAAAAATATTTTTCTGCACTGTTGGCTGCACGTGCCTGTCGATGTTCCACTCCACCATGTGGAGTGTTTGTAATCGATAGCACTGGAAATCATAAAATAATACATGTGCCTCGTATTAAATGCCATATTTCAATAGCAATTCTACTTAACAAGCTTGAAAACGTCCCGTGGTATAAAAGATATCCATTCATTTTGAAATTTCCTGTATATAGGTTATATGCATACGTTGCTTTTTATTGCTTAACAAAAGTTTTATGAATTTTAATAAATGTTTTCCAACATATATTGCCAGCAGGCTGGACAGAAATAAACGCGTTCTACACCATCATTATCTTTTTCATATTTATTGACACAGTTCTTGTGTTGCCATAGGCAGCATTTGGTACACGAAATCAAATTCCGTTTGGAATCCGAATTACATACGCAAAATACTTCTTTTACCATTCTTTTACGTTTTGCTGCTGAGTTTTGTAAGAGTGATTCTATGAAACTGGGTACCTGTACATTTAAGCGCGGATGGAGTACTATTAATGCTAGAATTTCCACGGTTTTACCGGCAATACGAGGCAATACGATATCGGCCGGTCTCTCTATCTTGTGCGTCTCTGGCTTGGAGTTTAATGAAATAGGCGGGAAACTATGCACATGTTGTTCTCTTTGCAGAAGCCAATGAATGGTGCGTTCTTAGTACTTGCATAGTGAAGGTAAAAATTTGGCAGGTAATTTTAATGCTTCTTGAATATTAGTCTCAAAAATAAGGTGATCTTTCTTTAGAGCTTCAAAAAGTTGAATTGTTACGTTGGTTTTTAAGACCTTTTCACTACCACCATTTCTATACTTAACATGGTGTAGGCTAAGTAAAAAATTTCTAGAGGCAAAACTTAATATAACCTGCACACCGTTGGAAAGGCTATTAATAGAAGATTCACTCTGTGCTAGTGTCATTTTTTCAAGGGACATGCAAACTTTCGCTTTATCAACCTCATTTATGGCATAGTGTAACCAAGTTTTGGTTGGAATATTAATTAATTTACAAAAAGTCATGTTTTGCTTATAATAATTTGCAAAAAAATTCTCGAAAAGTTCCATTTTATTTGTATTTTGAGTTAAATCCCTCCGAGACTTCGTTTAACAGAATTCTGTTAATGGCTTTACAAAGCTCTGTACAAAATTTTAGTTGGTGTCTTTGCTATTTATATTTAAATATAACTTCATACCCTTGCTCGTCGGATAGTTGAGCACGGTGACTTGTCTTGCCTTTTCTAACGACTTTTTTCCATTCTTTTTTCTTTCCATGGTATGTAGGTATTATTATTGTTATTATTATTATTTTAATTTTAGACTAATGAATTGAATTCTTAGAC
>NW_023998490.1:2030040-2030453 GCF_014805625.2 Glossina fuscipes | reverse complement strand
ATTCAATTCATTAGTCTAAAATTAAAATAATAATAATAATAAAGATATAAAAAAAAAAAATATTTAATTAATAAATAAAATTGAGTTTCAAAATTACAACGAACCTTAAATTTGTTTAACGGCTATGCCTGCATATGGGATATATTAAAGTTATTTTTTATACCCACCACTGTACGATGGGGGGTATACTCATTTCGCTCTGTTACCCTAATATCTGTAATTGCAAAAGGAAGCAAAAGCGTGAAATCCTGAGTTGGTTTAGCCATGTCTGTCCGTCCGAGAGAAGAATACGAAAAACATAGTGGTGGGTATGCGAGATTCGCTCCCATTTACTCCAGGTAATCTATTGTCAATGAGACATATTTTATCCTTTTTCATCTACGTTTATCTGTGAAGTTTGTCTTTGGTAACTT
>NW_023998490.1:2026148-2030030 GCF_014805625.2 Glossina fuscipes | reverse complement strand
ATCCTTTTTCATCTACGTTTATCTGTGAAGTTTGTCTTTGGTAACTTTAACAAACACTCATCCAATCATTAACTCACTAGTTCTTTCACGCATTTATTTATTCACTTTTTCCTACATTCAATCTCTCATTCATTATTCATTCCTTCACTCATTCACGCATTCAGTCATTCGTTTATTTATTTATTTATTCGCGCATCCATTATGTTAATTTCAAAAACAAAAATAGTTCCAATCAAAACACAAACGTGCATAAAAGATATTTTAATTAGTCGGTAAAATATTTGCAAAATGTTTGTATATTAATGCTAACAATGTATTAAAAAATCTTTGAAAGAACCAAATATTAGACATCTCAGAAATTGAGGATATTCTTAATCAACTACGCTAATGCCGCTGAGCGACTTTGATTTGTGCACAAAATAGCTGGGAACTTAGAAAACACCAGTGAGATTTACAGAGAAACTATTTCAATCTCAGATGGATCTTTTTGTCAATGTAGATACACGAAATAAATATACTTACTCTTAAGCACTTACAATTTCTTTATATATTTTAAATTTATTTAACACTATTGAAACTTTTAATGCAATATAAAATTAATTAATAATTCTAAGATATAATTTAATTATTCAAAAATTTTATTTTTTTATAGAACAATTTATTAGTTTCTACTTTTTGCTTTAAGAATTTGCTAAGAAATAATTAAAATGTTCTTAAATTTTTATATTTACATTCTACTTACAACGAAATGAGTTTTAATTTGAAATGAAATGTAAATGAAGCACATATGCTGAAATAAAAAATGTGATTTCAGAAGTTTTTTTTTTTTTTTTTTTTTTTTTAAATAAACAAACAATGTATCAAAAAATGTTCTTATTTCTACGAAAGGTGAGATGTATGATGACTATATCGTTAATAGATATGCGAATAAGTCTTTGTATTGGATTTGTGATTTCAGCCGAAATTTCAGCAATACATAGGTCAGTTATTATTACTAATTGATTAATAAAGTAAAGTAAACCACACTAAACTAATTATATATCAGTTAGGACATGCTTGTAGTCGTAGCATCCCTTTAATCGGTGAGTTCATTCAACACATTCTAAAGTGATTCTGTCACCTACTTTCGATTTGTGCGCTTTTACAATATCCGACGTCGGCTCTTCGTTTTCCTCAGCTATCCTTATACAATAAGGAAAACATAACGTTTCTCAGTGTAAAAATATTAATAAAAAAAAAGAAAATTTACTTTGTAAGCTTCCACAACAGGTCCATCTGAATATTTTTTCCATTTGTATTGGCAATAGTGCAACTTTTCCATATTTTTCCAGACATTGAGAGAACGTAAAGAAGCAGCACCATCTAAGCCAGTGCATTACCAATAATACCACCAACTACCATGTTTTTTAACGGAAAACTCTTCCTTTTTCAAGATCGTTTTAAGGTCCGTTAATGCACCATCTGTACACACAAGAGTTTGGTTCGACGCTTGTAAATAATTTCTTACAAAATTTATTCATAATATGTTCTTCATTCATTAGTTTTTTACCTTGCGTTTCGATTCCTCAATAACGAGGCGCTTCACTTGAGCAGAACAGCGGTAATAACCAGTTGTAAAATAACCATTTTCTGCTTAAAATTTTACTACCACAACAAAAATAGCAATCAGTTAGTTTGTTCAAACAATACCTCCCTTTGATAATACCTCCCACCGAAAATATAAAATTAATAGCACTTTGATCATTCATTCTCCGTTTGATTTTTTTTACATATAACAAAGTAGTTACAATGGACATTCTTTTGCTTTTACATAAATTTTTCTTATGATTTCGTAGAAAATGTTTATCATTCATTTTTTGCATTGCCTTCGGAAATATTTCTTAAATTTTTAAAATAAAAATGGTTACATGTAGTCTTTCTAGTCTTAAACACAAGCCAGAATTTTATATGCGATAACCATATTCGACTGTGGCCGCATCCTTTGTATCCATCGTCGCTCTATTAAAAACAATTGCAAAAAGACAAAGTTTCAACTGTGCAATCTAAACCAATGCTATAGAGTATGAAAATTTAGTTCTTTTCGCATTTTTACATATAAAAAAGATTGGCTCAAGATTAAATGTAGTTTTCTTACTTGCTATCGTTTATATCAACTTATACTTCGAAACTTCGAAACTTTATATTTGTCAAATAGTAATGATCGTTGCCTATAGGAATACGAAGACATTTTTCGAAATTAGGTTACATTATATATATAAAATTTTTTTTTCTTTAAAATATCCTTTTTTTTTTAATGTTATATAACAAATTTTTAAGCGGAATTCATTTCTACTCTTTCGTCATATACAAAAAAAAAAAAGAAAAAATGAAGAAATTGTATTTCCCTAATTCCACTTCGTTGGTTTGTCTGTATACTTTTTCTCTTTTCTCTGTTATCTAAGAACCACTCCATTTTTTTTTTTGGTATATTGTACGATGCAAGCTACAATAAATCAATTCCCAAAATTAAATGTTTTCCAATCACAAATTTTAAGAAAAAAAATATGTCGTCTTATTGTTTTCCTGAAAGCTGAGGGGATTATTCTATTTTATACGCTTTCAAAAGTTGTAAAATGAACGTAAATTTCATTCGTTAATGTTATACTTTCTGAATCTTTTTGAAAATTGTTTTTAGACTTTTATAATAAACTGGCATAAATTTCACACACACATTGCCCGTCGCTGATGCTACGAAAATATTTTCTGTAACTTTATTTTGTTGACTCTTTATAACAAGTAAAGTTTTTGTCTCTGTTGGCAATTTTCTGACATTCCTCAGGGATGAGCGTTTCCACGCCTTAGTTCACGAGTTTCTTCAAATTCTTGCGGATGCATTTTTTTTGCGATGTGAATGCATATTAGCATTGGAATTAAAAGTTTTCGGGCAATGTACTGCGAGGCCATATACTCTTTTAAATATGTGGCTTTTTTAAAATTCTTTTTGCACACATTACATCCGAAAGAACGTCGGGGATTGTGCACAATACGTTTACGGCTCAACGTAGCAGGACGACTAGGCGATACTTTTTGGCAAATATCGCAGACGTGCAAGTCCTTGGATTGCTCATGGCGTTTCTTATGTTTGTTAAGCGTGTTTTTGTGCTTGTGCCATGACCCGCCTCCGTCGCATTGCACTTTGGGGAAAGAAATGCCTTGATGTTCCAACTGATGTCGCACATTACGCCCTAATAATGCTCTTTGGTATGAGTTGATAATTGAGCTGCACTATCGAAACTAAAGAGAGCGTAATAAAAAATTTATGTAAGTGATAGCAGATAACTCAACGTTTATTGCAGCTCTTACAAGTGGTCGTACGATCTCTATGCACAAACATCTTATTGATCATTTGGATTAGAACCGCTTTTTAACAGAGTGTACACCTAAAATACACACACACAAATCCAGTATGAATTATTTGCGATTTTTAAACAAATTTTTTTTTTTGCTACACGTGCTCATGGCCCTTATAAGCAGCTATTATTATACAAGTGTTATTGTATACCCAAATTGATGTCAGCGCCATATAAATATTTAACGATGTCTAAGCGTCCAATGTAGCATGCGCCACACAATGGCGCACACGACGTCCTCGCCGGCATTGATACACGAAACTCTCGGGTAACTTTAAGCACACCATATAAGAAAACAATCAGCTAAACCTCAAAATCCTCAAAAATTAGGCAACCTTGTGCATCAACACGATATTAAACCTGATTAAACATCATTAAACTTGATAAAACTTGATTAAACATTATTAAACATTTCAAAATGAAGCCTGGCTTTTCATAATTGACCCTTATTTCTAGAATAATCAACAATAGGTAGATTGCATTGACTGTATTT
>NW_023998490.1:2006370-2026048 GCF_014805625.2 Glossina fuscipes | reverse complement strand
TTATTTAATAACAAATTATGTTTATTTTATTATAAATGTCAAATAATATCAAAATATAGAAAACAATGCATTACAAGTCGTTCTCTTAATGAGGGACATTAGGGCGGTGAGAAGCACGACATGCTCCAAGTTGGATCCTTCAAAGTCACTACCTTTCAGATATTTGTTCCTTATAGCGAAAGTCTGCGAGTTCAACACTTGAAAGCGTCTCATACGTTCACCATACGTTTAAGTTTCTGCATAATTCGGAAAGTATGGAAAATTAAGTAACCGTTAAAAGATTAAGACTTCCAAAAAATATATATTATCTTTGGCGTCAGCACGCTGCACTCTTAACATATGATAACAAAAGTCCAAAACTTCAAAACGCCTTTATTGACCTAATAGAAAAATTATCGCCCAATTGAGGTGTGGCTACCACTCTCTATTTTAGTTATAAAGCTGTTTTAGGCAGCAGATCTGTTGGTAAAACCTTTAAAAGCCGGATCACATGAGAACTAATAATATTCCATACACAAAATCTTAACTCTAACAAATTACCGTAATTGGCAAGTAGCCGTTTATCCATTTCTCCCTATCAGCAATTATAAGATTAGACCCAGTCTTCATAAGGAGCGAATTTTCGATCAAGTGTAGGTAAATAAGAAAACTTTATATTTTTTTATTTTGCTTTTTTCAATTCTTGAAATAAATACCAAAATAAATAAAAGGTACGTTCTGTTTATGTTGTATGCTGCCATAATAATGTCGATTTCTTTAGTTGCGGAATAGTTCTCTGCATTCAAACTGTTGCATTTCAGTTTGCTGCACAATCTGCATGCATAACGGTAACTTATGTATGTTTTCAGATTTCAAGAAGCAATGGCTAATATAAGAACAAAAAGTACATACGTACTTAATGTACAAGTGCATACAATATGAACCATCGCAAGAGATGTAAATCAAAGTAGTAAAAACACACGAAAAAATTAGTAATTTAGATGCATTTTTTTTTTTTTTTTGACAGATTTGTACTTTGTGTACTTGCTGTTCATTTTTCGGGTAGGATTTCAAACATTTTTGATCATATTTTATTAAATTTTTTATTTTACAATTAAACGGTTGCTTGCCGTAACCATACTCTTGCCCAACGAGTTCAAAAATTGTGATACGTATTCAAAACTCAGCATAGTTAATTTTCACATTAAATTACTATTGTGGATCAATTTTCCTCATAAAATATTATATTAGACTTTTCCGCCCTAAAAACCAAAAATTTTCGTGCAAATCTTTATATAGGGTTCATGTTAAAAATAGGTGAGAGTGGTCCACATTTCGTACAGTGGATTTTTTATCTCAAATTACTATCATGGATTAAATTTAATCATAACAAATTGGAATTTAAATTTTTTAGACCTAACGAAGCACTTAAATACACTAACAGCACCGCTGTCCGAAGACAGGGAAATCTTTGACATAAATAAATGCTCTTTATAATATAATTTTTTGTTTTTTTTTAATTATAACGTACTTGCACATGTCGTTGGTGTAACAAAAATTTTCAGGTGTCACTCCATTAACTACTAAATGTAAAAAGGTCTGACCAGCTGACACCCGAGTATCGCTTTTTATTTTTATATTCGAATACAATAACTCAGCTTGACTTTTGCTAATTTGGACTTGGTTTGGTAGAATTTTTGTTATAATTTTTATTAAATATAAAGCGGTTGTAATGTTTTGCTCATTTTGGTCCTGAAGTATAGATAAAAATTTAGAATTTTTAAAAAAGACAGATTACTAATTAAAGAACAAATGCTTACAGCTATCGTTTGTGGCACATCTTTTGGTCCGGGATTATTAATTTTTTCATTATTTCGTTCGATTTCTTGTTGACATTTAACTAGCACCGATAATACTTGATCTAAGTTAAAATTTTCATTTTCTAGTCGTAACATTTGCGAAAACAACTGAGCAAATCGTAAAAGGTCTCGTTCCACAGAGACTTAACAGAGAAGAAGAATACATTCGATCAGTTTTTTCTTTCATCCTTTTCTACATACATTTATAATATACCATACGTAAATCCATAGCGTAATTCCGGAGGACTTGGAATTGTGCAGATCGTCCGTGATCGAAGGAACCCATAAATTTGCAAAACCAGTATCAAAAGCCACTTTGAAATCTTGACTTGGCGTATCAATTGAGAGGGGCCACAATTAGTTCAATACATTCGAATACGATGGTAAACAAAGAATATAAAGGGAGCTTAACACAGCGATGACAATCCAATCAGCACGTAAAGCGTGTAAAACATGATGGAGTATCTGTCGTGGTTTGAGGATGTCTATGAATAACTTAAAACATATCAAACAGTTTTGGAATGATCAGATGAAGGTAAATGGAAAATATACTTTGGACAGGCGAAACAAAAATAAATGTTTATTTAAAAATGATGCGGGAAGAAACATACTTCGGTCCATTAGGTTTACTAAAATAGCAGTGAAGCATGACGGAAGAAATCTTATGAGAGGATGTGAGTCTGATACGTCTCAAAAAACGCAATGGGCAGATTTGTATACAAAAATGTGATGGAAGCTGTAACGTTACTGCAGGGCCATTATGTTGGAAATGACGGCAAAACAATGATCTGAAACATACATCTATTATCCTGTTTGGCGAAGGCGCGTTTCCTGCATCACATTTTGGATTTTATTGACTGGCCAGATCACCCCTACGGCCTCATTTCTGTTGAGAATGTTTGTGGAGTACTGAAACGTAGGGCTTCCTATAAATGGTAAAAATGTGAAAATTGTGAGAATCCTTATATAAGGTAGGATCCAAAAAATAGACTAGGATAGTCCAAATTTGGTACAGTTATTTTTTTTATCTTAAATTATTATTATGGTCTGACTTTCGTTAAGAAGCATTCAAAATTAGACCTTTTTGTCATATGAACTTTAGTTTTCGTGATATGAGAGACGGTTCAAAAATTTGCTCGAACCTGTCCAAAGTTCTCACACCAATTTAGTATGACGAAATATTATTACGTAGCTGCTTTTGAGATGATATTTTGATAATTCCAAGATTTTCAGGAGAATACTTTTAAGAAATCTTTCTTCAAAAACTAATTTCATTTTTTTTTCTTTATTTCTTGACAATTAACTTAAACTTAATTAATAAATAGATTTTTTTGCCTCGGCATTTGTGCACAAATTGAAAAATCATTGTTTATTAAGTTTACAATCATTCGACACTTTAAGGGTAATAAAAGATTAAATCCTAAAAACCAAATTAAATTATTGGTAATTTTTGTAAAAAGGAAAGAAAAGAGAGAAAAAAGGTTAAAGTTTTCCTTCGAACGGTCGCAAGCGAACACGTTGCTTATCTCGGCTATCTCTTACAGATCACCGCCAGAACGATCCACTGTGATTTTCCGTTTAAATTTGGCAGCCTCCTCTTTTCGTGCCTCTAGTTCGGCCATACGGGCAAACCTTGCATAGGATACCTCTCCCGTCTTAATGGCAGACATCATCTGTTTAATATTACCAATTAATCATCATTTAATTTGAAATAGAAATTTTAAAGTCTTACTTGCAAATATTCATCTAACGCCACTTGAGCGGTTGTGTTAGTGTCAATTTCTTTAAAAATTTCATGCAATTTTTCACCGCAAATTTCGCCGTCGCCGTAGCTCTAAGGAATGAACGTAATTTTTTTTAATTTTATAATAAAAAAACGCACATAAATAGAAGAAGTAAAAACTATAGTGGTCCTTAGTCGCCGTTAGACACCCTACATCACTCCGATTAACGCAGTTAAATCGATTCAGAAAATGATCCTGCCTCGATTATAAAAGTCCTACTAGGTGTTGCATGCATCCACACAAACTTAACTCTTTTACCATAAGTGGTGTAGGGTATAAAAATTATGAGCAAATGTTTACCGTTAATGCTCTTCTTATGTGGTTGATGGAAACATAACCTTTCTTATCTTTATCAATGATTTCGAAGCGCTTAACATATGTCTTTACTTCTTCGCTAGATAAATTCACATTGACTTGATCTTTGACGATACGTTTAACTGCCTGGCCCATTTCAAGAGCCAAAAATTGTTTTGTTAATTTCCTTCTATTAAAGAGAAAACAGCAATTAATTATATTAAATCGTTTTTAAGGTGTATACGGCCTAAACTGTTTTTCATGTTTAGACCATTTCAATTCTTCAACTATGATATCAAAAACTACGGGTAAAGTTTCTTGGACATTTGGAAAAGATAAACGGAAGCGAGGTGCTATCATGTCAACTGCATTGCAAACATGTTCAAGAACGCCATAGCGTATCTGAGCATCAATATAAGGAAAGTCGGGATGTATACGGTTACCAATGACGGGACAACGTTTGCCGGTAAGGGGAGCCATTTTTGCAACAGCAAAAGAGCGATACCTATCTCCGTTATACTGAAAAGGGCCTTAAAAAAGGGAAAGGAATTAAGCTATACAGTATGAACTATAATAATGGATGGCCGTGGCTGATTTTTTCTATTTTCAGAATAAAAGTGTAAATTTATATATCATATGTGTGAAAAACGTAGAAAACAAAGGTATTCACAGTTTTTGTTGCATAGACTTGTAGGCGTTATAGGTGTCTCCTTTGACCGGTTTGGGCCATTTTCAAATTCTTTTGGAAATTTATAGATGATATCGGACGGACGGACAGATAAATAGACTGGGATGCTTGGGATCATTGCGAACTTGAAAATGACCAAGAATTTATATACTTCATGGGGTTTTTGAAGTTTTTTGTCCTCCTTATATAGGTATATAAGGAACCAAAATTTAAATTTTTATACACCATAATTTTGGACAGACATGGACAATTTTTCCGATTTTTGTAGATTCCGATTTTTAATAGATGTATCTGTCTGCCGAAAACAGAGATGTCCTCAATTTGCGTAGTGCCGTAGGCGTTTTATTTGCTCTCATTATGTACGTTTAAAAGTTGCATGTATGCTTATTATGACCTGTATTATTATGATCCTTTCAATATTGGCCGTAATATGTTTTGGGTCTTCACGTTTGTGTGATAAGAAGCCCAGTAAACTTCGAGGAAAAGGTCTCAAACATGACATTATTTTTTGTGATTAAACTGACGAAGAAAAAATTTGGTTCAAAATATTTTCCGATTATTTGGTTTTTTTTGTCTGCCGTACTTTTTTTACCTACAAAGCACTAGCACAGTTAGACGAAAGTCAAACGTTCAAATTTAATTGTCCCCATAGGTATCAAAATAGGCAGCGATGCTTTAGTACTAAATAATACCAAAAAACGGACAAAACCACATTAAAATATTAAATACACTAGATAAAGAAGTCACAATGCGACACCTACATATCAACACCAAACCACTCCATACAGACCAAATCATACAAAACACCAATATACACACTCAATATGATGAACAACGATTTCAAAAAATACTACAATCCATAAAATTAGACACCGTCAACAACTCTCAAAAACAAGAACTCATAAAAATTTTCAAAAAATTTCAAGCCGTATTCCACCTAGAAAATGAACCACTCACAGCAGATAATTTTTATACACAAAACATAGAAACAAACGACAATACACCAGTATACATAAAATACTATAAATTACCCCACACACAAACTGACATCATATATACTCAGGTAAAAGAATTACTACAACAAAACATTATAGAACCCTCAATTAGCCCCTATAACTCACCACTTTTACTAGTAGCAAAAAAAAATCAGACAGACATAAAAAAATGGCGACTGGTAGTTGACTATAGAAAACTAAACGAAAAAATAGTAAACGACAAATTTCCCCTTACAAGATTAGAAGACATCCTAGATAGACTAGGACGAGCAAAATATTTCTTCACTTTGGACATGACAAACGCATTTCATCAAATAAAACTTAACAAAAATTCGCGACCTTTAACCGCCTTTTCATCAACAAACGGACATTATCAATACACGAGACTTCCGTTCGGACTAAAAATTTCGTCCAATATTTTTCAAAAAATGTTAACCATAGCTTTATCAGGACTAGACACGGAAACATTTTTATACGTAGACGACATAATAATACACGGATCTAGTTTCGAACATCACAACAGAAATTTAGCAACAATACTAGAAAGACTTAACAAATACAACCTAAAACTAAATCCATCCAAGTGCAACTTCCTACAACCAGAAGTAACCTATTCAGGACACCTAATAACACCCGAAGACTGTAACGTCCGCGAACAAACTTAGGGTAGGGTGTCAGTTGGCCCGTGTCAGCCGAAAAAAATAGCAATAACGGCGTCCCGTAATGCAAAATCGCGTGATTTTGCGGTTTGGTCTTTTTTTTTTGCAAGAATAGCGGCTAGCCGCTAGATAGCAACGCAAAGAAAAAAGAGAAAAAAAAGAGGAAGAAGAAGAAATCATGCGAAAAGAGTAGGTTTTGGTTTGTTTTTGATTTGTCAGCGAGAGAGTCAGTTTTGAGTAGTGAAACAGAAAAGTTCGTTGATATGCTTCTTGTCGTTGTGTTAGTATGATCTTACGGAGAGTTATATAAAAAAAAGCAAAAACACAAAAGAAAAAAATAATAGAATAATTGAAAATATTCGTACAAAAGACAAAATTGAATTATTATTGAAAACTTTCAAAAAAAGAAAATAAGGCCATTTATGCAACTTCAAAGAGGGACAGACCAGAGCCCAACAAGTCAAAAGTCGTGTAACTGAACATAAAAAGATAATACTTTTCATTCAAAAAAGGAATAAGTATTGTAATCATCCTCAGCTTTCAATAAAAATTGAACAGAGTTTGGTTTTGACAGCGCAGCATAAATCTTCTGTTTTATCTTGAAAAAAATCTATCGCTAATAAAAAAATCAAAATACTTTGATAGGTTTTATTGTGTTGTGTTACTAGAAGAGATTACATTGCAAACAGTACAGTAGAATGTGCAAGGAGAAAAAAAAAAAACCAAGAAAAAAAAAAACAAAAATTGTGCGACAATTATTTGTAAAAATTTATGAATTTGTTAGTAAAAGAGATTACAAAAACTGTGCAACAAATATGTATAAAAATTTGTGAAGTACATTTTAAGAGAAATTTATTTGTGTATTAATAAGAACCGGCAAATGTAAAGGATGTGACATGATCACCCAAGAAATAAATGAAAGAAATTGTGTTTGTCATAGTCAAAGATTTGAAGAAGTTTTTTTTCAAAGGCGATTGTGAGTGACTGAAAAAAAAGGAAATCAAGCTTACTAGAGAAGCATACAAGCATATCACTATGGATATGAACAAATTTTTATATAAGCAATCGCGACAAATACCAAAGTATTGATGAACATAATTTAACTAAAAGAAAAAGAAAGAAAGGCAAACGCTATCTACGTAATAAGAGGAGAAGAGAAAGTAATTTGGCGATGT
Organism: Glossina fuscipes; assembly: GCF_014805625.2. Classification (NCBI taxonomy): domain Eukaryota; kingdom Metazoa; phylum Arthropoda; class Insecta; order Diptera; family Glossinidae; genus Glossina; species Glossina fuscipes. Next base: position 2,018,615 of record NW_023998490.1, on the reverse strand, counting down.
GGAAAGGTCGAATGAAGGGCAAGCAATCGCGAACGGGCGTACGTGAATACATGTAGTATTGTGCAGAGTAGAAGAGGAAAATCTACTAGCCTAGTGGAGTGAATTAATAAGTGGCGGCTAAACACTCAGCGAAGACTTAAAACCAGCAAAAGGGAGAAACAGCAGTCAACTCAAGGCAGCGCTACAGCTGTAACGGTCAAAAACACAGTTATCATTTCGTTTTATCCCATGTGCTGTTGTTTTCTGAAAATGATTAGCTAGGTAGGTACACCCCACCGCTGAGGCGGGATATGGTGTGGTGTGCAGGTGAGGGGAGGTAGATGGACTGTGGACAGATACCGTCGGACAAAGGAGGGACCAACGGACGACGTACAGGGCGGACAACATAATACACGTGAAGTGTGTTACTTGTAATAAATATTGCTTTTTTTTTTTACGTCATAATTCTCCCATGGCCCCCAAAGAAAATCTACACCCGACAGTTTTTTAAATATTAAATTGATTTCAACGTTCAATACAAGAAAGTCTCTTGGTCGCTACAATAGCGCCCGACGGTATGCACGGACCGGTTCTTTCTTTTATTTCCTTTTATGGTAATTGTCGGTGACGTTGGTCGCATAACTGCAATAATAAGGCGCCCAACGACATTCGAACTGGGGAATTCTTTTGAAGTCCTTTCGCTTCAAGGGAATTTCCCAAATAGTAATACCAAATTTTTTTTTAATTGTTTTTACTTTGATATAAGTTGGCCGCTACATACAGTGGCACCCAACGTAAGTCAAACGAAATATTTTAATAGTTTTCAATTTTTATTTTGAATAGAAGTTGCGTTCCAAACAATAGCGCCCAACAAAAGTCTCATAACTCTACAACGGATAGTAGATAGGGACAGATGTCTCTTGGGGTTTAACGTCTGCACCTGGCGTGATGCCTTAATCAGACGGGGAACTCTACAACGGATCTAAGAAGTCGTCGGTTTTAGGCAAAATTAAGCAAACTCGGCACTCAATTCGAATAGAACTTTCCCATGTAAAACAGCAAATGCGCTAAGGCGTCAGCTGTTTTAAGCAACTTTGCTTTCCCATTGTGTGCACCTGCTTTATGTTTTATAGCTTTGTTTTAAATTAGGAAAACACCCGAAAATTTATTTAACGTTTCTCGTTATTATCAAGAAGCCACGTTCACTCAACAAATGAAATTCAAGTTTTTACATTGTTTCGATTATGCGAGAACTAGATAAACATAAACAACTGTAACTTGCAATGTCATGAAATTTTCGTTTGAACGACACTATTATCTAGAAATCGTACGAGCCTGTCAACCATATTGTCATATATCAGATCGGGAACTTATTGAGTGTGCTACAGTTGCCGTTTTCCGTACAAAGCAGGTTACTTGCAAATATATCATGCAAGTTTCTTAAAACAATTTACTTTTTGAGAAATGTTGAAGCAACACCTCCCTGGATGTCTGCTTCAGTTCTGTTTTGCATTTCATGGTAATGAAAAATTTTGCTTTCTAAGAATGTTTAATTGGCAGTTTGCTACCATTTATTTCATGTTCAAAGTAATATTAAAAAGCCCTTCACCTTATTCGCCTTAACTCTTTACTTATCCATCACATATTTCATTTCGTTAATTTTCCTTAAATTTCAGAACCATCATCTACGTCTAGTGGTCTGGCTGAAAGCGTTTGTGTCCCATAGAAGTCGCTTTTTAACATTAGCAACGCACTTCACTGCACTTAATGTTCGTTTTAAGACAAAGTTTTTAAAACCTTTCTAATAAGTTTTATAGAAAATCTTTCAAAAATACAAAAGGAGATCTTGGTTATTCGCTTGCAAACTAATCGTAGCAATTGCATTTAAATAGTTACATCTATTACTGGCAATCATAGCATATTGGACTAGAAAGAAACGGCTCGGTATTTAAATTAAGCAAGTAATTTGGAAATTCTCATTGGCTTTCGATCGGCCCATATATTTTATTATATATTTATTATATATACCATGGAACTGCGCAAATACATTAAGACACGATTGTGTATACTACGTCTACCGAAAAGTTCTGTTCGATTCTAGAATCCTAATTTCCGCATATGATCCGAAATGGCTTATTGAACTGCATCAAGTATTTCCGCAGTCTCCGATCTTGTCCAAAAAGAAATTCGCTCTCACGTGATCTCGACAACATCGTCGTCAATCAAATATGGTCGCCCAGAGCATGGCTTATAACGCTTATACCACTTATCTAAAGCTTCCTTCTGCATCTTCCGCATGTTCTATCAGAAACTGTACTCTCATCAAGCACTTTCAATGAATCTCTACACTTTTCTGTAGCATTTCTTCCTTGTTAGAATTCGTATAAAAGATAGTGGTGTAAATGAACTTCACCAGTACTCATTCGTAGGTGATAGCGTTTCACTTAACACTAACATGAATCCTTTTCGTTTTAGTTCACTTGCTAAGTTAGTATGTATACATCCAGTGATAAAAAGAAAATGCAAATGTTTCAACCGAAACGAACAGAATTTCCCGGTAAACCTATTACATGTATATGTAAGTTATATAAATATATATGTAGTGGATAATCAAATAACACACGTTTATTATAACAAAGAGATAAATTTATAATAAAAAGAAAACGGTAAAACATGTTAGAATAATTCTTTCATTTTGCATATTTTTGTGGTTTACGGCATTTATATTTAAAAATGATTTCATGTAAATGACCGCTTTTGAATGTCTGCAAAAATTGAATTATAGAACACCAATTTTAAAGCATTTTTCTTATGTCAACAATAATAAAATAAAGTCATTGAGAGATTTGCGTTTTGCTGGTGTAAAGCTTATCTCTCTATTGTAGGCAAGCACGTGTTAAATCACAGCCAGTTTTTGGCCACGAATTTCAAATTCATTAGAAGACGTTTGTGCCGAATTTCCGTTTCCTGCCTTCGTTCTTGCGACTGCTATAATTTCATCAAGCGAATGAAATTTACCTTTTGTGGTAGAAACAAGGGTATGTCATCGCCATCTCGAAAACGAAAGCAGGTAAAAAGCATGTGCTTGTAAATAATTAGAAGTCGTTTCATATAAATAGAAATATCTCAACAATACTGAAACATTACATGTCTTATACACATTTCTGTAAAAATCAAAACATAAAAAGAACGAAAATTACGTAATCGATAGTTCTAGTGTTAAGTCTTTTACACTAATTACCATTTTCAGACAAAGCGAAAAAAAATGTATCTATTCATTTTGGAACGGTAGTTTATTGCAAATGTTTTCGGTCAAATTAAGTTGGGGATAAAATTGAAACCCAATTAATCATCGATTTAGAAAAAGAAAAATAAATAAAAGAAAACAGGGGTTTTATCTATTACTAATAGACAGAAAGGTTTCACGGCGTTCAGAGGCTTATTTGACCGTGCAACAAAGTAGAACAATTCGAATAAACAGCTCTGAGTAATTCAAACAATAGGACGCAGTTTGTTCTTTTTGGTGGAAATCCTTCCATATTATCTAAAGCTAAAATCAAATGATTACAAATATGGCAAATTACAAATGATTATTAATATAGCGACCAAATTAAAAGTAAAAAACAAACATTTCAGTCCTTTTTCTCAACAAACTGCCCAATTATAAATAATATTTCACCAGTCATCCTTAGGGACACGATAAGTTTCATTATCGCTTCGTATGGTTTTACCAACAGCTCCATAACAAGGTATAATATAATAAGAACCATTTGCAGGTCGTACAATTTGTAAGGCAACCAAAATAATATCAACTAATTGGACAATAAAGAAACCGCCCAATGTGCTGGCCTTTAATAAACCTGTGCCATAATAGCTCAAACGGACGAAACGATCCAAACCAAACGTGCCACTAAATAAGGAAAGTAGCATTATTCGTTAGAAATATACTATAAATAACGTACGGCGATTTACATGGCATATCATTTGTAACAGTGTTGTTACTGGTAGTCTGACATTCAATATTTCAGCTGTGATGCACCAAACTAAAATGATATTGACAATACTTAGCATTTTTTTGAGACATAAACAGTATAGTTCACCACCTTTAGCAATTCCAGATCTATCACATCCTACGTAGCTGAGTTTTCTGATCGGTTTGATTTTCACTAGGATACGGATATAAATATTGACCCGTTAATAAATTTGAACAGTCATAAGTCGCTTTGTGCAGTTATAAAAAATAATTCACTAAGTAAAACGTATTTAAACATAATGAAGAACAAAGCACCTTTAACAACTTCTTGTTAAAATTTAGAAATATTTTCGATCATCCGATTTTTGCACTATCTCTAGAAGGACATTCATAAATTTAAAAGCACCACCCGAACGTGATTAACTAATTGCATCTTCTTTGTTTTGTAGAGTATACATTAAGTAAAATTCAAATCATCTGCGTAATATCTATTGTAAACATTCTCCTGGCCGGAAAAATGACTACAAGTAGACATGATAAATATGTGGTTATAATAAATAAAATAAATTTGTTTCTTCCAAACTGGACATAATGTGAAGGTATATATTAAATTTTGTGGCATATTAATTATAAAAAAAAAGAAGTTTAGAAACGTAAAAGAATATATGAGACCATTAATCACGCGCGATGTACTGAAAAGCTGTGTCATCTACAAAAATGCGGCAGTAGACGAAAAGGAGGAAAATAAAATTGCTTGAAATTGCACTGAAAGGTCTCCTTGACAAAAACTTAAATATATTAAATTATAAAATGCACTTACAAGTCAATAATGAAGTTGAAGTTAAGGAAAAAAATCTAAAAAATCTTAACTTTATTTAGCTTAGTACAAATTGTCAACACAACGCGGAAGTTTATTCTTTTATAATATTATTATTTTTTTTTATATTTTGCTATTTTTTGGACAATTATTCACTTGAAACCACTTCTTTGAAAACTATGCTACTTTCAAAAATTTTCCCCTATTTTTTACAAATTTTTGTTTTATATATTTTCTTTTATTTAGCAATTTTTCTGATATAGCAAACTTCTTCGTGCACTTGTAAAATTTCGTTTAGAACCGTTAGCTGGCTTTTTCTTTTAGACCAAACTAAAAAAAAATCTCATGCGCGGAGAATGGAGAGAGCACAGAGTTGCTTTTAATAAATAAAAAAAATGGTCAGTAAAAAATCTTTATCATCTGTTATATGGAAAAAAGTGGCAAAGCGGACGTTCAAAACTCTATTAAATAAAAAAAAGGGGTGGAAAAAAATCGCCGGAGCTGGGTATATAATTTTGCATCACCTGTTGCGCTGTGTAAGATTTACTTTGATATGAAAATTGAAAAGACATAAAAACATTCAGGGACCAGAACAGCGCACCACCACGTATTTCAATGATAGAGATAAAACAGATGAAAACAGATATTTTAATCGGTAATAACCATTTTACAATATTTATTTACACCACTTCTTTGTAAATCAAATTAGCAACATTAATGCAACATTTTGTGGCTGTGATCGGCCACTACTGCACCTCTATATAGACTATAGTTGCGGTAAATCAGGATTATTTTCACGTATTGTTAAAGTTTCCATATTGATGGCTTGTAGTTCTTGTATATTTTGCGTTTCAAACCATTTGTCGTAAGCTGGAACGGCAGGTATACATTGCTTACATACTGTTCGATCTTGTTCCGCATAATGTAGTTCCATGGCTCGCATTAAATGCTGAAACTCTTTCTTAATACTACAATTGTCATTGGCAAATTTATAATCTAGCGAAGTAATTGATAAAAAATAATAAAAATTTATTTAACAAAGTTAAAATTTTTTATAGCACCTCATCTTTCTTCATTAGATCTCGACATTCTATGAAAAAATCCACCAATTATTCGTTCAGCCGCACTTAGGATGGGGGTAAGACCATGTTCATTAGCCAACAACCATGCTCCATGATCAAGAAATACACGACGTGCTTCTAAATGACCGCATTCTGCAGCGTAATGCGGTAGCTCCGCACAAGCTACGTTGTCCCAGTAAAGACTTTCTAACAAATTTCTTGGGCCACTGATGGCACGTCAAGATTATCTTTATCCTTTTGATGTTTGATAAGGAAATAATTACGCATAGATTGGCAAAAACCCGGTTACATTAATCACATCTTAGAAATAGTGAAATTTGGATATAATTTTATTAATAAATAATTAATTACTAACTTGCAAAAATTCAGAATTAAGTAAAACTCGCTTCTAGCGTAACCTATAATAAATACAAATATAAATATTTATGCAAATTTATTTATTTATTTATTTACCTTTAACATTAAATTTGACATGCATATGGCCTTTAAGAGCAGCAAAATTGGTTGCTTCTCCACTGCATATTTCACAATGCAATGACAATGATGACTAAGCTTTTACTGCAAAAAGAATTCGACTCTTCAGATGGTTTTTTGTCATTCGCTTCTTTTAAGGAGCCGATTTCAGCTTTTCACGGTCTTCCGGGGCCTTCTTTTACGCTTTTGCTTGCAAAAAATATCTTTTGGGTTATATGTGCATTATGCTTCAATTTAGATGAAGATCTTGTCACTCTTGTTTGGATTGATTCAGTAATCGCTTCCTCTTTTACTGGTTTAGTATCTTTTGCATTGTCATTAATTAATATATTTTTCATAAACGCTTCACCGTCAAATGTAAAAAAACATTCGTACCGCTAAGCGGTAGACGAATCAACTGTCTCTAGACATTTGTGTGCGATGTTCAAGATTCAGAAGGAGTTTCAACATAGCGCTAATTAGTGACCACAAAACGTAGAAGGTAGACGTGCTTAGTTTATATTGCATTCTCTTTCATTACCAGCCTTAAGGAATGTCTACCGCAGACATTGTATAGGCGTTGCAGAGACGGACAAACGGATATTCTTAAGTCGATTGACAAGTTGATACTGATTGAAAATACTATGTTATGAAATTTGTTGAGCTTTCTTTATTCTCAATGTTGCAACAAACGAGTATGCATACGTACTCACATTTTTTTACAATTGGGTATTGGTAAGTATGGTAATTTTGAAGTGTTTTTCCAAGAGAAATGCAGTCTTTTTACAACTTTCTTAGCATATTTTTAAAAGAAATTCGCTTTCACTTTTCCATTACTTTTCCATTTTTTTCAATTAAGAACCGTTAGCTGGTTTCCTTTTCTCCAAATTTTAAAAATACCATATGTTGAGGATAGAGTTGTTTTCAAAATATGGTAACACCACGTTAGGAAAGAAGAAGAAATTATTTATAGTTTTCGACTAAACGGACCGCAATTTTTTTATTAAACTTCCGCATTTTCCGTTAGAACTAAGACCGAATTTGTATGGCAACAACAAAGAAATCTTTATCAAACGCCAAACAGCTGTTGTTCATTAATTAAAGAACTATTAAGCATTTGTTTTCGAAAATTTTAAAGGAAAGAGTTGCAGATTAGAAGTAGGAAATAGTTTAATAAAGTCTTATGAATTATAACGCATAATGTGCTGCATTTTAACTAAGATATAATATAAACCAATAAAAATAATTTATTCAAACTATTAATTAAAGGAAATGGTTTTATTTAAAAAAAGGCACCAAATTTTTACCCTTAAATCTATATTGTTGTATGTAGAAATTATAGAGCTAACAAGTGTTATTGCGCTGCATAAATATGTATAGGCTTATCGGATTCTAACAATTTTGCAGTATTCTCACTGCCCAATATACCATTTAAAAGCAATTGGTCATATTTAGTGTACAACACTGTACAACTCATAGAATCCTCTAACCCATCTCGAGCATTTTGATTGGATGAATGCATCAAATTAATCATTTCAGCATAGAAATGGGGAAACATCGGTGGCTGATACATAATCATATGGCGAATACCCTTCGTTCGGGTGCGTTTAAAAAAATGTGAACGTTCCGAGTAAAGTAAAAAATGCGCGGCACTATGAAAAAACATATCTCGGGCCCGGGCAATTTTTTCCTTTTTCGTGTATTCACAAATTTGAACAAAACTAAGATTTTCTGTTTTAAAATAATTCCGCAATTGGACGTAGTCGAAATAATTTGGCACATAGATCATCGTATGAGCAAATATACTGCTTTTAAATTGAGGCAAAACCTTATGGATGAAATAGTGCAAACGCTGCTCGTGTACATTTTCTAAAGCGGTAACATCAATGCGTTGAAACACTTGAGCCAAAGGTACCAAAACATTGTGTATTTCACCATGCTGTACAGGGTTAGATATCCGCACGCTTCCTTCGTAATTGCAACATTTATTGTTAAAAACGCCTCGAAATTCTGGTAATTCATGGGAAGCGAACACCAACGTTTGACGATAAAATTTGGAAAAACCATTAAGACACCAAAGGCGAGCACGATTTATATCCGTCGTTCGTAAAGTTTTTGGTTGTAAGTGCATGTGTTCTAAAATATGCAAAAGATTTTCCCAATTCTGAGCCAAAATCAATTCTGCTTGATCAATAATGAGAACTTCGATGGAACTTAAAAAATCATGCTCTACATCGCTATTGCTGGTACCGCCCATTGTAACCCTTAGGCCAAGAGGGGAAGCTATTAAGATATCTGATGCATAGAAATCAGTGTAAAGCTTTAAAGTCTTTTTCGTTAAAGATAATCCTAAACGAAAATTGTCGTCCGTATTGCCAGTAAAAGTTTTCTCATAATCCTCCGGCTTAGGGTTTGTTTTAGGAAAGTACAAACTATTCCCCGTAAATTCTTGCAAAAATCGTTCATAATTCATAATTGTTTTTTGATTATTGTCTGAAAGAAAGAAGAAAATGGACGCCTATGGTTAACAAAAATAAATATTACTTTTCCCTACTCACCCGATGATGATGACGATGATGTCGAAACGTTCTTTTTGACAATATTTGCCATTAATGAAACTATGCGGTATACAGAATCACGAAATGGCACTACAATCAATACTTTAGGACGCGCTAGTCCTTGATCACGATATGCATCAGCCAATGCTAAGCCTTTATTACTGTTTTCTTCTTCTTCAATTTTTTTATTATTCAACATAACACAGGCTCGGGTCTTCAATATATGATTAAAAGCATGTAAAGTGTACACTAAACGAACTTCTTCTCCGTTCGCTAAAGTTCGATGAGGATAATAAAGATCTTTATACACGTTGACAATGGAAAATAATTCGCTTTGCAATTCGCTTAATGGGATGGGAGATTTATTAGCTAGGGAAAGCTGCACACCAACAGCCTCTAGATCAGTAGCTGTCTCCAGTGTTTTAGGTGGATTTTCATCGATGTGAATTAATTGGTCGTTGTCTTTATTTTTAGGTATAAGCACGTGCAAGCATTCTAACTGAGACCATCTAATGGTTTTTTTAAGTTTCTCTATAGATCCCATCATTAATTTTTCTACATATTCCGCATCCAATTCATGATTTAAGTGCTCTTTAAAACGGTTAGAAGGCGGTAACAATCTTTCCAAATGTGCGTGCTCTTTGCCCGAAATTTTACTCTGACTTAGTTTAGATTTTTGTTTGCTTAATGCACGATCTTGCGACTTCGAAGCTAACAAGGTTGGCAGCGCTTCTTTAAAAGATGGCCGTTTTTTAGCTAAAAGGATAACAAGTACATTTAAGGCGGTTTACTCAAGTTCACTTTCGTGTTATCTTACTTGCTACACTCAATTCGTTGACAAAACTTTGGAAATGATCTTCTTGCTCTTCCTGTTCAGCGATTTCCTCTGGAATCTTGCTTAAATCTTGGTACTTTAAGGTACTCTTTTCTAAGTCAATTTGTTTCTTTAGTACTTCAACTGCAGAACTACTCCGATGCTTGAATTTACTATTCAAATGTTTTTTACTAAACGTTTCCTTTGTAGCAGTTTTCGATTTGCTAGAATATCTCAATTTCTTCCCCATAGTTTTATTTCGTATTAGTGAAACAATTTTTTTTATGTTGATTTTCAATGGACTAAACCACTAATTATTTCAAGTATCTGTTTTATTTTTTTTTTTTTGTGTTGTTTAGTGAAGATGGACTAACTACTTATTTATTTTATAATCAAGTATTTTAGTCGGAATTTATAGTCGTTTTTTCAATGCAACAGCTGTTAACAAATACAGACCGACTCTTTGAATTACTCTCAGAGGTTTGGAATTTTGTTCGCGGTACAAACACATGTTCCAATTTTTTCTTTTACAGATATTATTTATTTCTCACAAGCTCTCGTTATATGCAATTTTATCTGAAGAGAAAAAGTGAAAATGAAGCAAATCTCTTTTTCTCTTCTTTCTCTCTTTTTCAGACATGACTAAAGGGGTAAAAGTAAATCTTACATGCTGCCAAATAATCAAAAAAATCCTCTCATCAGTTGTGTATCATATAAAGCCGTAAATAAATTGAAATGCACTTTATAGAGATGGTAAATTCATTAATATTTGTTTTTACTGATTATCGAACAATGAATGGATAAATGAAGCGCTGTATATATATTCCTAGGCCTGGAACAGAAATTAATTTATTAATTTTGTGAATGTTATGCATATTCACATACATAGTATATATGATTTTATACAAAAGTGAATAATACAAAATAAGTTTCATATGCTTTCGAACATTTTAATAGCTTGTATACTTATAATTTATTCTATTTGTGATCGGACGTGAATCGATGTATTCAACGTGGTATGGTCGTTTATTATATCTTAAAAATAGTATTTTCCCCTTTCATTTAATCATTTAAACACTTGTGCATTTCTTCACACGTAACATTACGTTGCTTTGAGCGTTTTACACGCATATTTTTAGGAGTGAGATTGTAAACGTTTTCAAACATAAAAATTGTAACAATGTCACACAATGTTCGATAGCTTTCACGTTAAATCTCTGAAAATGTATTAAGTTTGGAAAAGAAAAATCTTCTCCCAAAAGTAAAAAAGAAATTATGCAACTATTATATAATAATAGTAAAATATTTTAGTAAAGTTCTCTTACCGACTTAATTTATTTTGAATCCAGAATGCCCTCAATACTTTACAATATATTCTGTCGAACCACCATAAATTGCGGATCAACAACGTACTTTAACAAAGTATATGGAATTATTTTCTATAGTATCTGAAACTATTTCTCGTTTCCATTACAACTACCACGGCTTATTTTCTATATTATATAAAATTATTCCTCACTTCTTTTACAGTTCGACGCGGCTACCACGAATTATTAACTACATTAACATATATATATATATAAAATTGCAGGATTTTCATCAAGATGTACGTCTCCTTTTTGCTGAATTTGAACGTTTTCCAAAGGAAACCTTTTCGGTTTAGCGCCAGAGCTAACTCCAGTCTATCGTCATATTTCATATCGGTATAGAGCAAATTTTCCCAACACGGACTTTGGTAGCCTTTTCTATATGTCGCCAATTGAACTATATAATTTAGTTTCCGCTGCGACCCATACCCATAAAATGCGAAAATCTGAAATCTGAACCATCTACGATGGTTATCCGGGACTCAATTGCGGAGTTGTGCTGCTACATCTCGCTGCTATACGTCACTACGGACTTTATCACGACCAACTGCAAGAAACTGCGACACGGAAATTGACATCAAAGTATATGTTTAAAGATCATATGGGCGATCAAGACTTTTCCACTTTATTGGGCTATGAATTTTCGAATCCGATGTATCGTCTGGATTGCGTACGGAATCGTCAATTGTGTACATGGTGAAAAGATCATGGCTACAGTGATGTCTTTGATAAATATTTCACTTGCAACGGACGTATCAAAATGTAACGAGTAATGCTCGGGTACCCGAATAATAAATTCAATAAGTCCAAGGAATGCCAACAATGGCAGATTAAAGGACGTTAAACTTTATGCATCTCATATATTAGTTAACTAGTTAGTTATATAAAATTTTCATACCAAAATAACAAATTTCAACGAAAATTTGCTCCTTAACATTTTAGTTAGTGCCCTATATTCTCAGCTTCATAAGGATTTATTTCTGTTAATGATTGTGATATCCTTTCAAAAGCCATCATTATACACATATACATATACGTGTTTGAAAAATATTTCAAATTTATCTGCCCATATAATTAGGCTATTTAGAAATACATACGCACATAAATATATATGTACATATTTACAATTATGTGTAACAGAAAATTGTAAAATTGTATTATTATTATTATTTTAATTTTAGACTAATGAATTGAATTCTTAG
>NW_023998490.1:1992601-2001370 GCF_014805625.2 Glossina fuscipes | reverse complement strand
GGTTTTGCAACTTGTTGGATTAGTCTAATACGCCCATTATGTCAAAAGATGATATATGTATATATCTGTCTCTGTCGTGAAGATTTTAATAGAAAGCAAACCTAAACGTTTATAATTTATGATCTTCTTCTCTCGTTGTAAGCACGACGTGAGACTCTTTGGGTTTTACCTTGTCTTGTGAATTTACATTTTATGAACATTTTATGTATAATATTTCATTGTAAATATTAAAAATGGGTATATGGGAAAACGAGAAAACTATTATTCACCGTACGCTGAACGTAACTGAATAACGTGAATATATACAACTTTGCATGATTTTTTTCTTGCTAAACATGACCAATCACTCAGGGAATGTTCTCCGTCTTCAAATGTAACGACTTTCGCAAGTTCGAGAGAATTAAATATAAATTTTTTGTGTTAACTCAGAGAAAAGAATGGAAGCTAACTGGGAAGAAACTTTATAATAATGAAGCACTCACAGGAATCGCCAGAGTGAGCCTTTTTTTTTGGGGAACAGATAATTTGAATTATGACAAACTAAAAAGTAAAAAATAAATTGTGTGAAAAGATGTATTTAAAACATGTCTACAGCTAAATTAGGACGATCGTCCAGCTGTCACGTCGACTGGCTCTATCTTCTAAAAATACTAATTGCAATGCAACCAAGCTCTCATTACATTTATTCGTATAACGTTTACAGTGTAGGAGTAAGTTTGCTTAAAGGAAAAAACAATTTTTTTAAATACTCTGCTTGAATTTATATTGGGATGAGTAAACGATATCAACGTCTACTTCACTCCACCAATAGTATAACGCGTCATGAAATTTTATTTATTTTTGTATTTGTAATTCGTATAATCATTTCCGATGAATGCTGGAAAAGCTTTTCGCCATACACATTTGCTTATAGCGTTATAAACGCTAACTGGATATTCCAAACAAAAAAAGGAAGTACACCGATCGAGCAGTACACTAGGGCCACTTATAATGCATGATGATGATAGAATGATTATTAAAATAAAAACGTTGTTGTATTATATCTTAGTTGGTTGATGGATGCGAACATATTTGCAAAACATGACGGACGTGCCCATGCATGAAAAAAATACACACTGACCAACCAACCACTCATGAAACTAACGTTTTCATGGATACTTGAGAAACAGAAAAAAAACAAACAATGAGACATACTCATACTTAGCAAGAACGGCCAATAGATAAACATCGTGTGAATTTTATAAATGTCGTCAAAACATCGTTACAAGCGGTAGCATTCATCGTAAGCCATTGCCGAAAGGAACAGAAAAACACATCCGTTCTTTTCAATCCCTTCGCTCCCTCTCCACATATCAACCCGCTGATAGGGTTCGAAAATGAAAACTTGAAAACCCAAAACGCCTCTCGTACATATACCTTGATTGCAAGTGCCAATTTCCAACACTAATCCTCATTCTTTTATTTGTGAGATCTACCTTTTTAGCATACCAACCGTATGATCCACGATGCGGACAAAACTAGGCGCGTGAAAGAATTTGATATATGCGATTGGAATGTAAAAATCTTGGATGGTAAAAAGATTACTCCCATAGTGGGTCAAGTGGTCTTTCAATGAATGTTCCACTTGATGAAAAAAATATAAAAACCAAATAATAGAATTTTTAATTAATTGCCTCTTTAGTATAAATTTGTTGGTAATTTTTTTGGTTTAATCTTAACATTTTAAAAGAAGATTGAACTCAATTAAATTTTCAGTTTTGTTTGTTTATCGGTTAATTAATATAAATATACTTGTATTGTTTTTGTCTTTAGAATGAAAACTGTCAACCGGTGAAGTTGGAATGCTTCAAGGCGTCTTGTACATTATTATTTAGCCATCTACGGAGTAAATCATATATGAAATCAACGATTGTTGAATGCATGCATGCACAACGCATGGTTCATTTAACTCGGCGGGGTCGACTAACCGTACTTGTCCATAACTGAAAACCACGACTAAGCGGGAAGATTGACAGAATAAAAATTTGAATAATTGTGAACGCCGTAAAAGTGGTACCGGCGAAACCAAACGCAACATTCGCAAATCGTAGCCCATCAAGAAACGAGCGATTGGCAAAGTACTCTGCCGTCCGCTATATCCACATGATATTAGGTAGGCAGTACGTAAACACTACTTATGTAACACGGTGACGATCAGGAAGAAGAGAGGCAAAGACGGTAAGATAGGGGGAGAGGAGGGCTGTTAGTGGTCGTAGTCTGGTGGATATGTGCCCAATCGATAAATATTATGCCTTCCTACCGGCTAACTACTCACTACAGTTACAAAGTAAACTTTACCGCAATTGAGAGGTGATTAAAAAAAAGAAGAAACATACGATCGTTATCAAAATACGATTAACTTTACCTTATATAAACGAGATAAGTACACACTAAGCACGTGTTACTTATAGTTTATAAAAAATATCTTACATAGTTGTGTTGTTACAAGCGTACATTCAGCTTGTGCCCATATATACAGCGAAGGCAAAGCCATCTTCTATTATACCGATCGATGCATAACTGCTTTCTGCATCGGTTTAAGCTTGTTTGTCCGTGTGTCCATGTGTCCGTCATGTATTCTTGTGCTCAACCTACAGGCCTCAAAATTTTTGTGGTATTTTGAAGAAATTTGGTGCATTGCCATATGTTGGCCGAAAGAACGAGGGCGGATCAACGTTTCGACCACTTCCCATTGTTTTGTGTTTATTGGGGGAACTAAGTGCAAAAGATTATTTCAAGTATTTATTTATCAAGCCCATTACGCTCTGTGGTTTGTCAATATGTGTATCCGTGCCGTATTTTCTCAAACATCGTCAAGCGCGTGACAGAAAAAGAATTACAGAACTGAAATTAATTCAATTTCCATGTACCTGTAGGTTGGTGCGGGATAGTGTTGGATAGTGAAACGTGGCACTATTGCAAGCATTTTTTGTATAAAGTAACAGTTTGCTAGAAAAACCAATGGGAATAATAATGATCTGCATCTCAGTCTAATGAGTAACAGAGACGTATAGCATCCCTAACCATGCAGCAGACATTCCGTAGAGTGAATTGAATTGAACTTACAATTCAAGCAGAAACCGTTGCGAAATTAGATGCAAATATTTACAAAGTGCATAATAGTCTTTGGTCACGATAAACGATAAACGGTAAATTACAGCGTATGAAGTGTGCTGATGAAAAACCTTTTCTAGAGTCGGCAAAAATTCCGAGTGTAAGAGTAGCCTCGATCGACCAATTGTCACATCCATTTCCATCCATCTTCAATTTTCTAGCATTCTATGCAAAATTCGTTATTTTTTATGTTATTATCATTATCATCACCGTGCACCATGCAATGGCGTCCCAATATTCTCCGCCAGCATCATCTACTCTCACATTCGAATAACATGTAGTTTTTATTTGCATTTCGTTGCTCTGTCTTCATAAAGCTTTCTTCCAACAAAAACAGCCTTTTCACTCGCATTCTATGGATTTATTTATTTATTTTATTTTTCTTGCTCTGCTTTGCTTTCTAAGATGCTTTTAGCTTATTTGTATTAATTATAAAACTGAAGGCTAACTTTATGGCCAGGTTCTAGGTGACAGTATTCAGAAAGAATATTAATCAGCATAAATTATTATTGGTATTTTTGCTCTTGAAAATATTTATATTCTTGTGAGTTTTTTTTTTTTTCTTTTTTTTAATTTTTTCTACTATTTGCTAATTACGACGAATATATGTTTCTTTTCGTTTTCTTTTTTTTTTTAATTGTCAGGTGTTTCAAAATGAGCGAACGCAGAATTTTTTTTGGTCAAAAAGTAATAATAACTCAATACACGAAACACAAAACGAAAGTGATAATGTAGATATTGAACTAGCAGTAAGTGAGTAAGATGTGCCTGCCGTCAATCTATGTCGTTTATGCAAGAATAATTTAATGGTCGTATTTGGATATTGATCGCTTACTTTACGGTGTAGGATCTTTGGTATATTGAGCGCTTAGTTAGCAATCGTACTCTTCGCTAAGAAAAATTTAACGGCCGTCTTTTCGGAGCTAGAGAATATGCTTTGGCGGCCAGCATGATTGGGCGACTGAAGACCGCTGCTTCAAAATTATTTTTCGAATAAAGTAAACGCATAAAAACGAACACCGCTTGGAGGACAGATTCGACTTATTAATCGTCGCCATGTCCTCAAAAGTGCAATTTTAGAAAAATTTCTGGGCGGGTTGGGTATGTGTCAGTTACCTTCTAATCCAAATCTAAAATGTCTAAATGTCCGAAATTATGATTTACGTTTATAATTTGAATTGATCAGATTGCTAAGTTACAATTTGCCGAAGTCGTGCACGACCGCAGCGATCGATTAGTTTATCATTCAGTTTCTCTTACCTTTTTGCGGTTCGGTGTCATAATGTAATGAGTATTATAAGAAATCTTTTACGATTCGCGTTCTTTGACACGACGTTCTCATAGTAAAGCATTTTCAAGATCTGGCGTCACGTTTGCGTAACGCTTCGTCAATAAATTTTTATAGCTTGCAAACTTCGCTGAGCTCATCGGAGCCGTGGTCGTTCATCGAATGATTGGTGACTACCTTCAGTTGAAATTTCGAAGGAATATAAAGCAAATAACAAACTGCAAATATCTCCATGAAATCAGCAACTGCGTTCTTAACATAAATACCAATTGCCATGATATTAATAAAAATAAATAAATTAATAATTAATTAAAAATTTGTTAAAATCAAGAAAATTTTTAAGGAAAATTAGGGCTTTTAGGAAAGATTTTAGTTAATTTTGAGACCCCTTTCACAAATGCACATAGGATACATTTATGAGGAACAAATGAATAAGACATACCTATTATGTCAAAGAAGTACAAGGAATTTCCAAAATTCTTGCATATAATTCTTTATTCAATTCAACCCATAGAGGGATTTTTATCACCTCATATATCTTCCTTGAATTTTGCTTTACGATCCAACCCCTCTTATATCGTTTTCCGCGAGGACTAGTAGTTTGAAGCTTGAAAAAAGTAATAAGTCTCACAAGCTCATCAGCTTATCGAATACGTCTCCTCAACTATACTTAGATTGCTTCATTAAACACTGGTGCACAAGATCTCATGCCTGCCGAATCTGATGGTTTATTTTAGTGACTGTATGCACGACTTTGAAGCAAACCTTCTCTACAGAACTAACAAAAAATGTAGTCTCTTCGCAGAAGCGAATAGAATGTTTTAGATGCAATTGACGAGACATGCCAACATTTTGGTCTACCTTTCTGAATTTGAATTCACCGAGATACAATCCAATCTGGACTCGGTTCACGGTATGCGTTATCGAGCTGTCCTACGATACAATCCCGTTTTAAGTTTGTGGTACTCGATTGCTTTCATATCGAGTTGGGCTTCTCTCGTTCGTTGCATTTGCAATCAAATATTTGTGATATTATTGGTGTGTATGTGTTTAACAATATAACGCTATCGCCCATTACATCAAAATGCAAGATCAATATCGAATTTACTCGATAAGGAGAACCGTATACACTTGAATTTTGGATTACTTTCGATGGAGTAAGCAACCTTCCGAATGATCAATTCCTAGTACTTTCTTGACAGAATTTATGTACTGTAGGTAAGAGAGTACGTGTGTGTTAAACTAAATGATGCCAAGAAAGAAAAAAAAAGAAAAAGTCTTTTCAATTTTGCTTTTGCAGCCATTCAAACGGGGCTATAGACAAATAAATATTCATATTTCGTATTGAACTAAAAATATTTAAAAAAAAAAAGAACAAAACCAAAATAGAAAAAACTTATTAAGCTTTTTTTTTATTTTCATCGTGCTTATGGCGTTTTTAGTATTTTATTATAAACAAATATTTTCTTTAATTATTTTATGTACACATTTTCGCAAATTTTTCTTCATAGGACATATGTATGCATGTAGTTTGTGCCCTTTATTGTTCTACATATAAGAATTAACATGCCTGCCTGCCTATCATCTGGGCATCATCAGCGACCGACCAGCCAATACGAATTAAAGCGAGAAAGAGAATTATGAAAAAATATTACATAATGCCATTCATTACGTAACTTTTATTACAGAATATCTTTGTGCATTACACGCATATACATATGTATATAAAAAATATTTCGTATGTAAAGCACTACATACCTGTAATTGTATTGTGGACATCACTGTATTGAGAATTCTTGCGATAACAAAATAAATGATATTTTAATAAAAAAAAAAAAAAAAAAATGTATTCACCGATGGCTTGTATACATATATATTTTTATAAACAAGCATATTTCACAATATATTTATAAATAAAAACTATTTAAAAAAAATTTTTTTCGCATATATTTTATATCCTCATATTATATACATATATATATGTGTGTGTGTTTGTATTTTTATGTGGGTGTGTTTATGTATATTTATATATATATATATATATATATATATATATGTATATATATGTTTACCATAACAACACCCTCACAGTGTAAAATAATTTTTTGCATAAACTTAAGTTTAAATAAGTTCCTTGACCTCTCCTCTTAAAAGCTATAAATTTTGCATTCGATGCATTTGTCTAATTGCTTGTAAAATAATCACATGTGTTTATATAAACATTTAACTTTTAGATTTAATTTAGCGAAACATCTTTTGAAATATACAATAAACTCTTGTAACAATAACAAAAAACACTTATAAGCAAGAGATTCATTAGAATATTTGTCCATTTATTTTTTTCTTTTTTTGATTTATTTCATTTGGAAATATTTCCCATTCCATATTAATTATAAAATATTTAAATACACTTCGTGTACGCCTGGTTATATGAGACCTTATCAAAAAGTATTCGTATTGAGTTTCATGTCATTTATTTGTTTTGTTTTGTTTTTTTTTAAATTGGGACACCATGTGCATAATAAGTTATTATAAATTAACGCAAAAAGTCACTCATACGCAACGTTCATTTCGATTTTTGTGTTGCAATCAACGCAAAAGCCTGGAGTTTTAGCTCCGTAACATTAGTTTTAGTTTATTATCGTTAAGCAAGCGTATCAACTTTATTAATTCTATTAATTTATTTCATTGTTTTCTCCACAGGGTGTTTTTAAAAGCGTTTATTTCATATAAATCTTATAATAACTTGATTATTGATTAGCGCATTACAAGCCTACTTGACCTAGCAAAGGCACTGCAACTTATTGTCTAGACTAAGTAAATCTAACTTTAATTCCTTTTCTTCTTTCGAATCCGTGCGTTTAACTATCAAAGATTTGCTCTTTAGAAAGAACCTGTTATTTGACCCAAATGTGTGCTATTATTACTTGTGGTTTCGAGTAAGTTTATAGCTCTTCTAGGTTATGCTAAAATATATTATGCTTGTGCAATGAAATGTTTAGGGTGTGTAAGTTTAGAAATACTAAATTCTTTGGACCCTGTAATATATTATAAGCTATAGTTGATTAAAATACTACACTTTGATCTGAGTCATGAGGCTGAGAGGGGATGTTTTGTGTCAACTCAACAAACCATCTATTGTTGATTTTCTAACACGCAGAAAGAAAGAAGATAATTAAATGAAGAAACGTTCCAACACTTGAAATGGTTCTCGTATAGCTGCGCTAAGGAGATAGAAAGAATACAATTGACATGTGATCAAGGTTATGATGAGTGCTTGGTCGGTAAAGACATAACACCGATCATTCATACTTCTCCCACTCTCTGCTTCTCTTTGTCTACTTCCTTTCCACCGTCACCATATTATACGTGTACGTAACATATTCTCAGCGGTCGATCGTAAAAAAAGAAAAAGTTGCGTTTTGAAAGTAAACCAAAATTCGGAGAAAATTCGTCGTGAGTTAATGCTTCGATTAAGGCGATAGCATTCCGCAGGAAAACCGTGAAAAAATTCGCGGTATTTGTGGTGAAAACGTTCATCAAAATCAGCAGTACGCAATAGTTTGCAGGTTTGCGCTCTAAAAGTGTCGACGTCGTGCTCTGGCCAATGTTCCGTTGATAGAGTCATTGAAATTCATTAAACAATTGAAGAAATCTAACTTGTTCCATCTTATAAGATGGCTGTGGAAGTAACTATTACCTAAAAAACAATTTTCCAATCGTTTGCAGAAAACTAGACACACAAGAAAACTTAATATTTGGGTGGGACATGAACTCAAAACGATTTAATGGATTAAACTTCCATTTGCGAATAGCTATTGACGCGCAATTTGGTAATGAAAGAAGAGATTGACAATCAAGATAGGTCGAAAATATATGCGAAAAAACTCTTTTTCTCTAAAATGGCTGAAGTTGAACAAAAGGTAGAACAACGCCACGCATCCGTTCTCTCGGACTCTCGTATTTTTCGCTCTCTCTTTGTAACCAGTGAACCTGGCATCTTACGTTTGATGAATTTGCTACAAAAAAATGGCAAGAGATTATTGATGAAACTGGCACACAGGTATTTGATCAAATGAACCACATCAGCTCAGTTCCCAGTGCGCGATGGGCTACACTGAAATTATGATTGACGTAAGATCATAGCTATATTGAATGCTCAGTCGGTAAAGATGTGATACTTATCGACTTCTCAGGCAGCGAATACTACTTTCTTTACATATCTCTCCCTCCCTCCTCCCTCCCCCCTCAATGTTCCATAACCCTAAGGAAAAGTAGCATCTTGCGACATGAAAAAGGTTAAAATGCAAGAAAAGTTCCTTCATATA